>NW_005187539.1:577067-611935 GCF_000239375.1 Pundamilia nyererei | reverse complement strand
GTGTGTGTGTGTGTGTGTGTGTGTGTGTGTGTGTGTGTGTGGCATCTCCAGCATAGTAATTGTGTCAGCCTTGCTGGTCAGTGGGGAATTGAAGTGTTAAATCCAATTCTGAATTTGTATCTCTTGTACAGAGGAGGGGGAGATGTAGCGCGAGTACCAACCATATGTCACCATCCCCAATTCAGAGGGATTGAATATGGATGAGAAACAACTCGGGTTCCTGGCGTCGCCACCGGTAGCAGGTTTAGACTGTGACGGTGTGTGCTCATTTGTTATCGGGGAGGAAGTGGAGTTGTAGACACCACCAGCAAGATTTCCGTTAATGAAGATAAAACTGATTCAGTGGCTTTGGCCTCCATGCTTCTTTGCCAGTGTAATGCCCAATAACGGACTGCTCCAGACAATATGATGAACAAAAGGGAAGGAATTTTAAATAGTTTGCATGAACCGGATTGTTAGTTCTAGTAAAAATGTGTAATCTAACACTATCCTAGCTGAAAAACGTCATATTTATCTCATGTTTACTGATAAAACCTGGTAAATATAAACTGAAACTAAACTGTAGGAGTGTTTCATGTCGTTTATTACCTCAAAAAAATTAAATAACTTAAATGCTGGACATCTGTTTCCTGCCAAAGTTGCCTACTGCAATCAACAGCTTTAGTATAAAGAGCAGCACTAGCAAACACAGGACTGCTGCCTCTCCAAGGTCTCCAAGTCTTCCTCTTCCCCTGAACATTCACTCAGCAGATTCTGTGACACATTTAGGTTAGAGATATTGAAACAAATCTGTTGAGGTTTCTTTCATTCTGTATCCTCACAATATTTGATTCTATACTGCAGAGTCCAATTTGTGTCCATATGAGAAATGCAGCTGCTTTTGCGTGCATCTGCAGTTCCTTGTGTCTGCTTCTGTTTGTCCAACATGAGAACTGTTTTAGATGTCCTTTGTGTCACTCAGCTGAATAGTCTGCACAGCCAGGCTCTCCTACTGTCTCACTATAAATGCACCAGACAATTATCAGTACTATATTCACATGGGTAAAATCAACCATTATATGAACTTCGTACAGGGGAGCTGACAGGATAAAGTCCTTTAATGTGCAATCCAGCTGCGTCTGACATTTCCAATCTTGCAGCCCTGTCTGGCAATCTCTAGCAAGGTTCTGTGTGTCATATTTATGTGTCTGAAACATCTTTATTTGATCATCATCAATTACAGCATTTGCTGTAGCTAAAAGGGAGCATGGCAACTACATGACAAAGCAGCAGAGACTTTTTTTGGTTGGGGTAAATGATGGGGAAAAAAAAGTCCATACTGGAGGA
This sequence comes from Pundamilia nyererei, assembly GCF_000239375.1. Taxonomy (NCBI): domain Eukaryota; kingdom Metazoa; phylum Chordata; class Actinopteri; order Cichliformes; family Cichlidae; genus Pundamilia; species Pundamilia nyererei. The sequence continues at coordinate 610,609 of NW_005187539.1, read as the reverse complement.
AATGCAGGAAAGGCATTAGAGTCTAACTTCTGTGGGATGGGTGTCATCCACAACCACTGTGTGAAAAGATGCCTCTGATATTTCTTCAACAGTTTCCAAAGTGACAAAGACATTAGCTCACTAGGGCTGAAAGTGAACTGACACAAATGGTCCAATCATGCACAATCAAACCTTTGACAGTTTCTATAAGGCTGCAGATCTGCACTGTAAGGCAAAACTGTTTCGAATCATGGGCCATGGACACAGATCTGCACCACTAGAGGACTAAATCATTAAACACTGTCACCCTTACCAATCAGTATTAGAAATGCTAGATGTTTTTAACTAATTATTTATACTTTATTAAATGTTAATGTGCAACAAAAATTTGCGAATTTGTCAAAGCCCTCAAATATCTAACCTAAACTTTTTCCACTCACTGAAATCGGCAGAGCATCCACAGACCCGAACTACCTGTGCTGTGTAATTCTAATTTTTACTGCTTGTGCTGCAGCAAGTTAACAGAATAGTCATCTTTTTCAGCTGTTTACTTTCCTTGTTTTCTGATCAGAGGACTGGAACATCACACACACGCCAGCACATGTCACAAAGCGTATCATACTACTTGACCTGCTAGTCTATCGCAGGGCGAGCAAAAAAAGACAATCATTCTCACTCAGCTTTAACTGCAGTGCAGAAAAATGGCAGCAATCAAAACTAGTATGTAGTTACACAAGCCTAAACAAAACATTAATCTTGTGGGTTACCGCTGTTGTTGAGGTGACAACATGAGGCGATAATAAGGTGTAACAGTAAATTTACTAGTAGTTGTTTTCTTTATGGTTTGACGTGAATGATGAACACAGTCCCATGGTGCATTAATTACCGTTAACAGGCAAGTATAGTGGGAAAGGCAGGATAAAAAATTGTTAAGAGAACAAGATATTTACCAAAAGATCCAGATAGTTTCTTTTTACTGAGCTAAAAGGGGGGAAAAGGTAATGAATAAAGTATTGGCTCCAAAGCTTGTTAGCAGCTTTGCTTCAGGAAATGTATGCATATAATCTATAATGTCTCCTGGGTTTCATGGCAGTATCCCAATCTGTTTCCCCTGCAGCTTCAGAGTTCTTTGACTTATTCTGCTCATCTCTACTTCAGAGACAGTCGTATAAGCTGCATGCATATACAGTAACCAGTGCTGCTGTTCCTTTTGCAGAAACTGCAATTCCAAAGAGGTTCTGTTCTTACAATTATGTAGTGTTCCCATTTCGGTTGATCTGTAAGTCCCTCTGGTTTTCTCAACCACCATCAAAAAGTACCACATCTACTGAAAATGCCAGGCTAACCTTAGTGGTGTCAACTTGCAAAGAGAGACTACCCCACTGTGTATAATGACACCTATTAAAAAGGCAAAATTGAGCCTTTATTTTCAGTCAATTAAAATTTTAAAAGAAGGTGACACTGCTGAAAGTAGTAAGGAGTACATACTTGACCTGGTAGTTACTGTGGTTTTATATAAAATAGTCTTACTGGAATCCTATTTAATCAATTAATTAGCTAAAACATAATGATTGTAATCAAAGTCCACTTTAAGTCTTAAGCGTTCTACAGGGGGAAAAAAGATGAATATTTCATTATACCGCAAACTGTACATGAAAGATGGACATAGTTTCAGGGTTCTTACTAAAGACCAGGAGGTGGTGACTCATCTGGTTACATAAGACCTAAAGATGTACATGAAAAAAAAATGACCTCTCTGCTCTATTGAACCATGACCTCAGTAAACAGTATGCTGCAGTTTAATCACTAAATTTATGCTTCAATCAAGATAACATGATGTTCTTATGGTTCCAATTAGTGTCGAAATAGAACAAAATCTTTTAGGGTGAGCTTACCTAGCGATTGTCAAATCAGTGGTGTCCCTCAGCCTGATCCCACCTCTCATTAGTCAAATCTGATTTCAAAGGACCAAGATGGTGATGGACAACTAGACATAAAAAATATACAGAGGCAGTGAATTGGAAAAACAACATAACTCCACGTCTGTCTTAAAATGGATACTTTGTACAGTCCCTGCTCTTCTAAACCTTCATGTCTCAAGTTTAACATTGTGACCACCTATATCGCTGAAGTCCTGGTGCAACTCTCCTGGTGTATTTTTATTTACCTTCATCCACAACTACTAATGCAGTTTTTAGCATACATAAAAAAACAGCTACCATTAATATTTACTGCACAGCTGTGGCTTCTGTGTCATTTAGACTTATGGGAAATGGGTTGTGTAAACAGGAGCTAAAAACAGAAACATTGAATAAGCAATGCTTTTTTAAAACCACCATTACTCATGTACATAAATATATGAATAGAACAGCAGGACAAAATGCCCAGTAAGGCCCCATTCCAATGCGGTTGTGTTATTTGAATTATTACCAGTTGGTGAAATTTTAAAATGCGGTTCTCTTACTGAAACAGGACCCAAAAGTTCTGATTTAACTTCAGGGCTTTGGAAACAGGCAGCTGTCGAGAGCCCTCCAATATGGCAGACAATGGGTTCATTAAATCCAACAAAAGCCTTATATATAGCACATGTGTGCAGTTTACATGCTGTTGGGTTTGGGGGGTTATATTCTCAGTGCAACACAGCAGTCCCAACATGTGCTCTAACGCAAGGAAACATATTTATATGTTGCAACACATGTAAGGAGCACCAACTGTCGACATGCACTAGTTGTTCATAAACAGGAGTTTGTGGCGATTCGTCTTTTTATCATGGAAAAAAGGTGAAAATGGGATATGCCCCCTCTGGTGGTTGAGAATGACAAAGCTAAGAACCTGTGAGACTTCCAGATCCAGATGGACAAGCTGGTGTTGACTAACCAACCGGACATAGTAGTGGTGGACAAAGAAGAAGAAACACAGAGAAGCTCTAGGAATACCAGGGGCTGAGAGAGTAGTTAGAGAAGATATGAAACTGGGCAAGTGGGTCCAGCAGATCCCAGGAACTCCAGAACTCTGTCCCAGGAGCAGCAAAGATAATGCGCAGGCCCCTCAAGCTGCCAAAGGACAAAAGACCACCCCACAGGGGCAAGTGGGACACACACACACTCACCAGTACTCTTCCTCTAAGAGTACTGGTGACAGTAAGCAGGGAGTCACACATGCACATTCTTTGGTACACTGACAACTGTATGATAATGTTGCATTAAATTTAAGCTGAGCATACAAATATCTAGAACCTCCTGGGTCCCATTTTTATGTAACAGCAAGGAGACTTGAGTCAGAGCATCAGCAGTTTGTGCATAAATGTATGTATCTACAGAAGACAGACACACACACACACACACACAGCTGTTTTTCATTAAGAGCCAGGAGTGTGAGTAAAGTTTGCTTTTGTAATTGCACTGCTCTTACACCGTTTGACAGGCAAACAGTGGTGTGGCTCTTTAATGTGCCAGAAACTCCTTAACAAGCAGTGATTAACCAGAGGCAAGGCTATGTCAAATCACAAGTTTACAGTTGGGAGTGAAGCGCATGTAAAAGCTTCCTTTTTCAGCAGAAAACAACACTGTGCTCTGTGCTGTAGCCCAATTATGTGATTTACACAGGTAAGACAGGCGGATTACTTACGAACAAATGTTGCTTTGAGCACAGTTGGCCTTTCCTGACCAGTAAAGACTAGCATTTTTAGAGATGCCAATGGGAGCTGCCCAGTACAACCACAGTTCTCTGCTGCTGGCCACTCAGCTCCTCCACTGAAGTAAGTGGAGCCTTGAGCTTTTGTGTAAGTGCCTTGAACAAGGGCACATGTGCGATAATTGCTGAGGGAGTGTGGAGAGTTGCTCATTTACTTTCTCTGCTCAGATATTTGAAACTGGTCAGGGGATCTGAACAAGCGGGCTACTAATCACATATTTTAGGGCTACTCAAACGCAAAAGCACTTCACTGAGGTTTTTTTTCCAATAGTTTAAAAAGGCAGAAATTAATCCTTGTAGGGCCTCGGGGTTCATGGACAAAGACTTTCATGCTTCATCTGCATCATTTCACTCACTACTGACTCAAAAGAAGATTGTTACTTTCATATGCAGTGTTCTGCCAATATGGCTCTCTTCTGGGATTTGAGAGCAGTAACAAGACCCCAGCAAAGAACAGCGCAGGCATCAGCAACTTTCTACCACTTATCTGGGTCCAGGTCATAGGACGGCAGTCTAAGAGGGGCTGCACAGACCTCACTGTACCTGCTCACTCACTCCAGCTCTTCAACAGGGGCATTCCCAAGGTATCTCAGAAAAATGTCCAAACCAACCACCCCTCAATGAATCAGGTTTTTATCATGGCATATTTCCTAGTAGGGTTCCTTGATACAAAATGGTCCCAGGACAGGGCTTAAAAAGACCCATATGATGACGAAATCAAGGAATCTAGTAACCTCACCCAGGCTGCAGAGTAGGGCCCTGTTGTCCCCACAGCTTAGTGTTTTGTGAACTGGGCAGTAGCCAAATGTGGAGGCTTTTAAGTCCAAAACGTGTCCACCCACACTGGTTTAAGAACTACACAACTGAGTAATTAAAAATAGAATTCCATCTCATCATCTTTTCCAGTGGAAAGAAAAAAGGCCGATAACATTAGGAAATGTAAGGTATGATGCCAAGAACTCATGTGTTAGGGCTTACAGTACTGATAAAGGGCAGCGTGGAAGTTCCTACAGTGATGACAAGCAGAGTAACTACACTATATCAGGAAGCACAGTTTCCCATCATTATCTCTCATCTCTTGGCAAACTTGGGCTATATCTATCAAGTCCACAGCAACTCTATACCATCAACACTTGTCTCTACCCTTCTCCCCTTCCACTCCCGCCCCTTTCAAAGCTCCTCTTTTTCTAGCCCAAGAGAGGAGACACGGCCATAAATCTCAGAGTAGCTAATGAACTGCATTTAACAATAAAATGCACTGGAAATGGAACATTTCATTTACAAGAAGATCAATGGCAGTGACAAACACCCTTCTTGGAGCGACTAGTTAGCGGGATGATGTTCCGCAGGCAATCCAATCAATCACCGCACACCGACACGAAGATCAATCAAAAGAGGAAAAAGAGGAAGGAGGGGGGAAAAAAAAAGACTTGAAGCTTTTCTCTTTATAGTGTATTCATGGCCTTTATTTAAAGAAGGCCACTAATCACTTAGTGCAGAAGTCCACCTTCTTGTCCTCTTATTTCTTTCAGTCTGTGGATATTCTTGCCGTCTCTTTTTGTTTCTCCCTCTTACACTCATGAGGAAGGCAGCTGAGAGGCAGGAGGAGAGTGAGTGATAACCATCCGGGGAGTCAAGTGCTCCATCACCGCCATCCCCATCTGCGACCCGACAAGTTCATAATGCCAGGCATCTGCTTTCATTTATAAAGGCCTCACTTAGCCCTCGCACACACACTTACAGTCTCTCCAGCTATTTTGCTACGCCCTCGCCTCCTCCTCCTGCCTTCTCTCTCGTCACTCTTTTTCTCCCCATCCGGCTGTCTGAGAGGGAGAGCGCTCTTGTCCTCTTCCTCACCTAATCCTCCTCATCTCCTCCTCTTCTTCTGCTCAAGACCTCTCTGGTCCCCTGCTCCCCCCTTTATCCTCCACAGTTGTACCCATTGCTTTGCTTCCAGCTCTACAGACCCCTCAAAGTCTACCAATTTTCATTTTATTTTCATTGTAAAGAGACATAATATTTGCATTAACACCAAAAAAGTGACGGCATACAAAACAAAACTTTGAATTTATTCAATTTAAACTTAGTTAAGTGTAGAAAACAGAACGATTTTGAGAATACCCTTTTAAAATGATGGCGTTTGCTTTATGAACAATTAGTAAAAGCTGCGTTCTTCAATAAAGAAATTATTCTGCAGCTGCTTTCATGACAAAAACATGTGCAATGCTATTTTGAGCTTTTAAATATTGAAGCATTGAAACAATGAATTGATCTGCTGAAATTATTCTGACGCTGTCTCACAATTAATGAATCATTCAATTCTCTATGCTGGAATGTGCAAGTTTGGCAAAAGAGACATTTGCAGCCATTAGGTGGTGCACTTCCCTCACTGTTAATAGGAGGGACCTCAAGAGAAGACAAAAATATGAGAGGGAGAGGGAGAGAGAAAAACTTGCTTTGCCCATTATGAAGTAAATTTTCTGAAATGGGTTTTTATCATGAAAAATAAAATGCAACATCTGTTGTAAATATATTTGGATACATTAGTGTGTCCTCTGAGGGCCACATGGAAATCACTGGCAGCCTGTGTGTGTGCGCGTGTGCACGTACGTGCGCGTGAGCATGCCTGCATCATTGATGTGCTGAAGTGGCCGCACACACTTTTAAGCAAAAGGCAGAACAGAGCTTTGGACTGAGCAGTGGACTTCTTTTTGCCAGAAGCCTTTTGTTAAATACCTCATGAAGTACCTTTGATGGAGTACTTCAGCATTAAACTTCTGTCTGGAGCAGTAAGAAAGGACAAATGCAGTAATAAGGCAGACAGATCATGAATGTAAACAAAGTAGAAAGTGCCTTATTACAATAATTACATTTTCACAAAAAACACAAAAGGCTCAAGGCTTTAAAAAAAAAGATAAGTGTCCTAGAAAGATTTTTCAAGCGACTCTCGTGTGTAAAGTAGTTATGTTTAGGCGTGACTTGTTGTTTAAATAAGCACAAAATAAAAAAATATAACCCGTTGAAGATATTAACTACTGAAATGCTCCAAAATGGACACTGCTGCATCTGATTTGATCGACAGGGCAGCAAATGATCTCACACACTGCCAGCAAACATATAAATACACATAACATTACTGCAAGAAGTTACTATTAGAATTATTATAATATTTTAAGTAAGACAGTGGTGGGATGCACCGTCAAGCTCAGCTGTCAATAACTAGAAGGCTGCTCAAATGTTGTGCTTCTCCACCGAGACCCATGCCATATCTCACACTATACCTCAAGTCACTCAAAAATGTTTTTAGCTCTTCCTTGGCCTTCCCCCTAAATTTCCTAACCCATGGACTAGTAAATAATTCTGTTCACTGGCTGAGAGCCCATAAAAGTCAACTGCACATAATATCAAAATTAATCCAGAGAGAGCGACTGGTTATCCGAATCTGGTCCAGTTTTTCACAATTATCAGATTTATCACTGACATCCTGTTTTGTTTTAGTTCCTGTTTCGAGCTTCAGTTTGACCAGTTGATTGTGTGAAACCTCATGGATGAATGTACTGGACCACCTACACCTACAGGAGCTGATCAACCACGCAAACCTACGCCATGAAGCTCCCAGCATAGTCTTTGTGCTGATGTTAATGCCAGAGGAGATTTGGAGCTCTCCAGTTACTGAGTCAGCTGAGTGTTGGCGACCCTTACACACCACGCCACTCAGTAACTTCCCATCTGTGGCATCCTATTATGGTACAATGCAAAAAAAATCAGTGATTTCTTGAGAACTACTCATTCCTCAAAAGACAGACTACATAGCTAGGTGCTTGATTTTATATATTTGTAGTGATGGAAGTGAAAACACCCAACTTTGAAGATGTGGTCCAATACTTTTATCATGTATTGCATCCGCAAAAAATTTGGGGTTAAACACACTAGTTTTGCAATAAACTTTGTCTTAAGTTTATTATCAGTCATCAGTATTTTGTCTGATTGGCTGGTTGTCACAAGTTATTTTAGAGGACCGTGGGAAAGACATCAATATATCGGACAAATAGCAACTTGTATTGGTTGACAGAAGGTGCTATTATTGCTAAAGCTTCTATAAATATCAGTCTTTATGTTGTCTTATGATATAGCCCAAGAAAAAGACTACATTTGTTAGGTTGGTATGCTGCTGTAAGTGTATTTTTTTATACAGTTGAGAAAAAGCAAACATTGCAAAGGACGTGATTGAACAAAGGCAAAAATCAAAGCTTTTCCGATTGCTCACTTGTCTCGTCTGACTGAGTCCCTGTTACAATGTTCTGTATTCACCAAGTTTGTTTTTGCAGCTATATTTTTGCTCAACATCAGTGCTAATGCAATTAGTCAATGTTTGTCGTACTGCAGCGATGAATATTTAACAGATTATGTACCTGTGTGAGTTGGTGTTTTTTAGCTGATTGTGGTAGTAATGGAGCTAGCTAACATTAAGAGGTTTAGTGAACATGACGGCAGAAAAGAAAGAGCTCTTTTGTTAATCTGGAAAAAAGATACTCGGGTTTACAGCTCACGTCGCCTTACTGTTTGATGGGGGTGTTCTTTAAAGCATCGTGCAAAACATACTCTGGTAATTAGTATCCCTTTAATTAAATATATGCTTGTACAAAACACTTGTACTAAACTTATATAACTATAATTAGTACCTTGCATGCCAGTCAATTTAGATACAACACAACCGTCGTGCATATCTTCAACCACATAGCACATTTGATCACTACAATTCAGAGGTGGGCACCAAAGATTTGTGTTTGCTCAATACAGTCTGAAAACTTCCAGTCTAAATCTTTACAAAGTACGCTTTGGGTAAACATTCCAAGATCATACAACCATGTGGGTTGTATGATCCTGATCCTAAATCAAGTTAAAAACCATATTCTTTTTACCGGTACTTTAATTTCAGGCTCAGCGTCTAGCCAGAATTCACAGATGTTATCTGTAAAACATCCAGAGTAACACGTAGTGCTTGATTATGTTACGCATCACATGCCAGTGAGGTTTTGCTGTTGAAATTATAACATATCTCATCGTTGTTAGTTATGGAAAACAACCTGGGTTTAAATTATAAAAAAAACAAACACTTATTCCAGTTTTACCAGCATTTAAATGCATTTTTCAGCCTTGAAAATTACCAGCTTTAAACTTAACATAGCGACTCTGTATCTGTAGGAGGCCTTTGGTTCAACCCTGCTCCAAATTACAAGCACTTCAATCAAGAATGCCACATTGGCAAAATTCACATTTTCTTTAACTGTAGCTTTATGCATCCCCCAACTTTCAGCATCATCTAAAGACTTCTCAGTGTTTCAGCATCGTTCACAGACTCTGCTGCAGCCATTTACTGAAGCCAACACGTCCTTGTGACACTGGTGTTGACAGTTGACAGCTCCCTCCCTCCGTGCCACTGTCTCCCCCCAGCTGGCTGGCTCTAACGCTAATGGTCGCCCTCAGTAGGAGCTGACGGGTCGCGGGCGCCTTTGCCGTCATCATTAAGCACCATTGGTTTAATGAACGCAGCGTTTAGGATTGCTTGGACCTTCACGCTCCACTGCCTCATTAAGTGGGAAGCAAACTAATATGTGGAGCAACCTAGAGCTCACCTCTAGAGATGAGAGGGAGGAACACACAGATGCACAGTGACTCGGTATCTGGAGGAGGCCTCTGGTGCACAAGGCTTGAACCAAGGTGTAAGATATAAATGCGCAGTAGTGGACTGAACATGGAGCTGCAGTCTGAACTGCAGTAACACCATCACTGACAGAAAATCCTCTGATAGTGTACCGATGTCTTTTATTTTTTGTGATTAACCACAAGTCAGAGCATAGTGTGCTTTTTCGAGAACAGGAGAGAGGAGTAGGCAGAATATAGATTAGTTGTAATTCAATGACTGATTTTTGATAGAGACTTATCTTTTTAAGGAAAAAAAATACAATCACTAAACAACTTCTGGTTTCAGTTTCTCAGATGAGAAGATAATTTTCTTTTCCGTTTCATCCCACCGCAGATTGTTTTTAAGAAAGTCGAGAGCAACGGCACTGAGCAAAAAGAGGCATATGGCATATATAATAAACCATACAGATGAAACGCGCACAAAACACGGTGCGCAATTCACCACAAGCTTAACTGTAACAGTCAATGCACTCAAATGCTGCACCGTGGCTCCTCTTTTAGTCACAACATACTGAGTGGTTTACACTCACGAATGATAGAAATGTGATCTTAAAAAAGTCCAGCGAGACCACAGATTGAATACGAAGAGCAGCAGCAGCCAATGTGACGTTACCTATTGGTTTGCAAAGTCGCATCTTTGAAACCTCAAGTAATTTTTGTCATCACCGTCACAGCTTTTTATAAACAGACTCATGAGCGAGGGGTGGATTATAACTTGAACAAAGTAGGCCCACATGTTACAGTTAAAGCTAAAAGTCATGTTGTATTCAACAAGACTTGAAACTAGTGACTGAGCCTGCAAATCCAAAAGAGAAATGTTTAATGAGGGCATGTAGCAAGGGAGGTAACGGCTTGCTGTGTCATAGAAAATGAACCAGAGGAGTCATCTCCGTCTGGTCATTAGAAAGAATGAAGGTTTAAGGCAGTTTTGCATTGGCTTCACTTCTCGAACCTGGAAGGTATGTCCCTCATATAGAATTAGCACAACATATTCATAGCTTAAATTACTAAGTACAGCTGAATTCTCAGATATGAAAGACAGAAATATTGTACTGCTTATACAACCATCTTGTGCGATGCTGATCGAATTACTGCTACCGATGTACAAATCTTTGCATCAAAATAAAACTGGTCCTCCTTATTCACCTAAATTCAATGAATCTGAAAAACAGAAAAATCTAAATTGTCGTAAAGTCTTAGCACTTTATATAGCCTCTGTAGAAACTATCTACACCCTCACTTATCTTAACTGCACTACTGTATAGCTCTGTGTAAATAATCATTCTGTACATTCGATAATCTTTAATCCTACAACTGTTTACAACTTGCATAGTTCCCATTCTGTATAGCTGTATATCTCAGATTCTGTAAAGTTATTTATTTCATATTCTGTATAGTTTTTCATATTTATATCCTGTTCATAGCTTGTACTCACTACAGCCTGTACATACTTATAGTTATAGAATATTCACAACATACTTCATACCGTGTACCTTATAACATACCATAATAGACCCATTTCTGTAATATACTCACATATCTATATTATTGCTAATATATATTGTAATATATCTATATCACTAAAGCACTTCTGGATGGATGCAAACTGCATTTCGTTGCCCTGTACCTGTGCAATGACAATAAAGTTGAATTCTATTCTATTCTATTCTATTCCAATCACCGTCTTTACAGGACGCTCATCTTTGACCAAACGTAATGAGACCGCCTCGGTGATCTCAGCGTGTCTGTGAGCTTGACGGACACGTTGACGTGTTCTACCGGCGCTCTTGCACGCATGTCTGAGCTGATGTTGGGCTGTTCACGTCAGCAGCCACTGCACTGTTTCGCAGCCTTGATGCAATCATTATACACGCAGTCTGTTGCGTTTTCATGTGGCTGAATAAGTCGCTATCTTGCTTTGCGGCGCAGACACAACTCAACTTTGCACATGATTTCTTCTTGGTTAACATTACTTGGCTTAAATCCAAAGTAATTCTAAACAACAGATGATGATCCGCTTCAAGAGACAAGCTCTTCGCCTTCTGCTGTCCCAGACATTTGATTTTTGTTTTTGACAGTCTGTTATTGGTTTTATAGCCGTCTTTTGATTTAGAAGAAACTTCAAGCTGCGCGGTGCAGGAACACCTGTGCTACCTGACCACATGTGGGCACGTGGTCAGGTGGTTAATTAGGGAGCATTTGATTCTGCTTTGGATTCTATTGGCATATTCAGTATCAGTCAATCATATTCATTTAATTGTTGTCATTAAACTGTCATTAAGATTAAAACTTAATTAATTGCACAGCCATAAATTAAAGCCACCAAGTGACCTTTCCAATCTCTCTTTCTTAACAAACTACGACTGCTCGGGAAGGAACACATCATACGTGTTCATTAAACTCGAACAGCATCTGCTCAGCTTTAAAGCTAACCCTGCTAGCATGCTATGGGTGATAAGACACTGTACCGACTAGCGACTGTGTCTACCTCCCAGCAGATGGCCACCTCTCCCCGAGCCTGGTTCTAACAGAAGCTTCTTCCTGTTAAAATTGAGTTTTTCCTTGCCACTGTTGCCAAAGTGCTTGCTCGTAGTGGGTCATCTAATTGTTGGAGTTTTCTGTTTTCTCTGTATCAATGAGTGTTTACCTTACAACATCAAGCACCTTGACACAACTGTTGTTATTTGGTGATATATAAATAAAGGATTGAAGTGAGTCGGAAAATAGTAAGTGTGCAGCTTTTATGTTGTATCAAACAAATAAAATTATTACATCTTTAATAAGCAGGATAGGTTCAGACTTCTCAAGTCCATTCTAATCCAACACAGAGCAAGAATTATTGCACAGACAAGTAACTCTTTCAGAATAAAAATAGCAATGTATTAAGAACCTATAAAGTACCTTGTAATTAGGTTAGCATTAGTGGTGTATCATGAAATTAATTTGTTTAAAGTGTCATGTTATAAAACCTGTGAACCATTTAAAACATTTTTACCTGGCCAATAGCGGAGCTATTCTAGGCCAGGGAGACTCATCTATATCTCAGTGGCACTGTACTGAATAAACTGTTTCTTTTTTAAATATAAAAACATGCAGCTGAAAAGTAGCAGCCTACATGCAACATTCAAAATCCATATACAGCACCCCAATTTCAGTCATGACCCAGTTTCAGTCTCAAGTCTTTAGGTTTTTGTAGGAGCTGTGAAAGAGGAAGACTTCTCAACCTGCCACCCACACCTTCAGATGGCTGTGCCAAAATCTGCCCACACCTTGCCATCAATACTGCCATTTTGTCCATCCCTCACATCCCCTCCTGCCCCCCTCCCACCGTACTGTCTCCTCTTCTTTCCTCATCTCCTGTTCCCAAGGGTGGGCCAGGGTGGAAATAATTCCCTGTGCGAGCGGGAACAATTAAGGGCTCGGCTCGGGGCTTTATGGTCAGAGGAGCAGCTGCTTTTTGCCATTCTTGGGTCCATAACTGTCTGAATGACAACACAGGGGGTAGAAATGCAACACCCCCCCTCCTAATTCTATATAAGAACCATAATTCTCTTCTGCCTATTCAGCATATATCACACACAACTATAAACACATAACACCAGATAGTATTCGATGTCTCTGTGACAGATTGGAGTTTGCTGGCAGGCTATAAACATTTCTTGCAGGCAGATGCTGAAGAGGCCAAATAATTAGGATGGTTCAGTTAACCTGAGTGGGTGGCGCTGAGGAGCCATAATTTTTCTAAACAACTCAAGTCCAGAGAAGAAGGCAACAGGTTTTGTGTTTTTTTCTCTCTTTCTTTTTTTAAAGGAGCTAAAACTGTGCCTGAAGAGAAGGATGTATACAAAGAATCTTCAGTTATTTAACAAACACTGTTAAAAACTGAGGACTGGCCAGAATATACCCCACTAACAAACGCCAATCCTCCTTTTAATGCTGTCTGCTTATCAGCTAAAATCTATACAGTTTTATTTATCCCAACAGTAACTTTGAGCTTTTAAACAGACCCTAGTCACACTAACCTCAAGATATATCAGTATTCAAGTGGCTTAGGTGACTTCCTGCCTTTCTTATTTCAGTTACAATTAGTTTCAAAAGTTAAAAAAGATCAGCAAGTACAGTACAGATATATGGTGCTTTCATCTGAATCAAAAAGAGTAAGTCTGTGTAAATACGTTTATGCTCAAAGTAGAGATACATGAACACAGCAAGACACAAACTAACCCTGGATATTTTTTGAAGTGTTGCAGGGTATTTTATCCTTCTGCAATGAAACTGCCGTAAAGCAGTATTATTACCTAAACGCTATTGCAGAACAAGTAAAAATAACATCCACAATAATATTGGGACCAAAGTTTCCCTGCAGATCATTTTCCACAGAGTCACGCGGCCTGTGCCCTTCCCTTAGTGTACCGTGGTGCTGACCTCTGTGTCTGTCAGTCGGTCGGTCGGTCGGTCGGTCGCACGCACGCACACCTTTTCAAAGAAAGCTTGGTTCATCAGCTCAGGCTGCCTTCTTTCATTGCTCTATAATCAAGTTCTGGGGTAATGTGCCAATCATAGGCATGATTAAAGGTGAGTTACATGTGGAAAAGGACAACGGGGGAAATATCTCCACCTAATTCTCCCTAACTTATTGAAAGTTCACATGTGAGGATGATTTTTGACTTAAACCCCTTGACAAGCTATGCTCAAGGGCAGGTGGTCAGTGAATGAAACCATGAACACAACAGCAGCTGAAGTTTGTGGAAGGCACCAGTGGAGGAGCCAGGGCTAGAGTTGGTTTTAGAGACGCACAGACCTTCACTGTTATGTAGGGCTTCCTCTTGCTGATACACCACTAACTTCACTATGTGCGTAAACGTATTAGGCCACACCTCTTAAAGTTAGAATTCAGGTGCTTTCAGTCCTGTTGCCACAGGTAAAATCCAGCATGTAGCAATGAAGTCTGTTTTTACAAATAGGTGAACATGTGGAAGAATGGGCTGTTCTAGAAAGCTCACAGAATTTGAGCACAGTACTGTAATACAATCTCACCACTGCAACAAGTCCGTTTGTGAAATGTCAGTCCTCTTAGATATTCCATGATCAACTATAAGTGGTATTATTGCAAAGTGAAAGCATAGGAACCACAGCAAGGTGGCAGGTGGCAGACCACATGAATTTACAGGATGGGGTGACTGAGTGCTGAAGAGCATGGTGGGTAGAAGTCACCAACTCTCTGCTGACTCAACAATAGTTCCAAACTTCCTCTGGTGTTAACACATCAGGTGATGCTGAGGCCTGGTCTCCCAACCAAGACAAAGTTGTGTAGCTCATCAATCAGCTCGTCATGTTGGCTTGGATTTATATGCTGTTGCAGTGTCTGCATCGACTTAGGTACCCACAGCCCTGTCACTAGTTCAACATTTATTCTTCCCTGGGCCACTTTTGGTAGGTACCAGACCTACAGCATACCAAGAACTCTCCATAACACCTGCCATTTTGGAGATGACCCACTCAATCTACTCATCTAACCATCACAATTGGACTTGTCAAAGTCATTTCAGATCCTGGAGGTTGCTGATTTTTTTCTGCTTCCCATCAACCTCGAGAACTGAGTGTTCACTCGGTGCTTAATATATCCCACCTTTTGACAGCTGCCACTGTAATTATATAATGAATGTTATTAACTCGGCCTGTCAGTGGTTTTAATGTTTCTAATTGTGTATCTCATGAGTATAACTCCAGTATTACAGCCTCATTAAAATTTGAGTTGATAATTACTAGTAAGAAAAAACAAAATTTTTACTTTCAGATATTTTAGGGTACAATTCTCTAGCCGAGGACACACGTTGGCATAAAAGCATGCTGACCTTGGGACAGCAGCACTTTTTAAAATCTGTGCTTTTTAAACTTGACCCACTGAGGTTTAACTTAACCACAATTATTATCTGTATTTGCACAAAACCGATGAGGTGTGGGGATCTGTGCCTTTGTAAGAGTGTAGACTACATGTCTTTGGATGACAGAGTGAGAGGATGATGGAGCAAGAAATAGAGAGAGTTGTGAAAAAGAGAAGTGAATGAGTGGGAAGTGTGGCAAGGAAAAAATAGCTTGGTCTTCGGCTGTGTCATCTGAAGTGTTGATAAGTGATACTGAGGGAGGTGTGAATGGTGTTAACAGGGTGCCCGCGAGAGGCTAATTGCTTAAATAGAGAGTCTAGTCATTATGGAGACCCTCAGAGTGATTAGAGAAAACAGTGAAATTATAAAATACAACAAGTGATTCTCTAAACCTCATTCCACTTTTCCCCCCCCAAATATTTCAAGGCCTTGCTCAAGGTGTTCCACAAAAAAAAATAGGATCTACAGGCAAAAACAAAACCTACCCGAAACTACCTATATGAAATGATTGCGATACATAAAAGACATCTTATATTTCAAAGCTTTAATCCTCATAAATGCATAAGCACACCCTTTGTTATTGGAGTGAAACTATGTGAGGCATAAAAAAACAAACAAATCCTGAACGTATTAACACATGGGGAAAGTAATTTACAGATGAAATGTAATTCAGATTTCCCTTTAGAAATAGGCGTAGTTACAGTTTGCTGTAGTGACGCCGTGCCTAACGGCATTAATAAACCGATTGATTCGTTTCCACATGTCAGGGCAAGATGTTTGGAACCAACAGGAGGCATCGAAGAAACCTACAGTGAAAACTGTTACAGCAACGCCGTCTCAAGTACCTCAGCAGTGCTTCTCCAATAAACAGGAAACAACAGCCACAACAGGAGCTGCTTCTGTTTATAGATCATTACTATAATCGATGTCCTGACTCCATATTTCTACCCTATTTACTCTGATCGCTTTTCTATGATTACTTCTCCCTGTCCCACTGATGACCTCCATCTTTGTATCTCCTTCAATCCACCCATTATTTTTCTGATGGAGGTCACGCAGCTCAAGGAATGGCATCTTTAATACTGGCTGCACAGAAAAGTTGGATTCTTCTCTTGGACTGTTTCGGCAGAGGAAAAACAAGCAACCGGAATTCCCTGTAATGCTACAGATGTCCTATTGATTGACTTGCTGTCAGAATCAATAGAGTTAGGTTCTCAAAATGCACGGGCTATCACCGAGGCATTAAGGTTGCTTCCGGATAAACGGGGAAATTTATGGGCCAAACTGCAGAGCAGCTTGCTGAATAGTAAATCATAGCCCACAGGATGCTATAAAGTGCTCGAGGAGTACCTATTGAATTGTGAAGGTCTGAAAACCCTGCACAACCAGTATGATTCTGAATAATGTATTAAACATTTATCAGTTGCAGCACAACCATGCAGCTATGACTCACTGACCTCTTCCCCCCTACACACACACACACACATTATTGCAGACCAAATTAAAATATGGCAACCTGCACTACTGTAAAAAAAAAAAAAATTAATAAAAAATAAATAAAATAAACAAATAAGTGAGAAAGCAATGGCCTGACCCATAAAGAGTTAACCCCTTGCAATAGTCATTGTTCAGACTCAGTAGTGCATGTGGCCTCATTCAGCTACCTGAAATGCCCCCAACACACCCCAGAACGACTCATAGCCAAAGTCCCCACGATAGGCACGATAAGTCACTGTATTCATTAATTATCAACTCCATTTTTCACTGCAAAACTGTAAACAAGATGGGGAAATGGGGAGCAAGAGAGTGATTAGCAAGCTAAAGGAGGCTCAGGGATTGAACAGGGGAGGAAACTGTAGGCAAAAGAAAGGGGAAGAAGGTGAGTGAGAATACTTGCAGGCACAAGGGAGGATCAAACGTGGAGGACAGAGAAAGGAAAGTGTCACATTTTTTGCAAGGTTTCTCATTTTTTCCAAGCAAGGGATGTTGCAGAGGCGTCCCAGTGCCTGTTCCCCTCCTAATTATTCCAATTATCATGGCACACTATGAAAACGTGATTAATAACACAGAGGATATTGTTGTGGCAATTAGCCATATGGTGGTGGGACTCTGCTCTGTCACGATTTTGCCATTAGCATCTACTTATGTTTGTCAGAGGCGTGCAGCCATGACAAGCTCAAGTTCTGCTCACCTTGCACTCCCCACTGAGATGCACGCGCTGGGGGAAGGGGGGAGCTGGGTATTCCTCCTGGCTTCTCGCCTGAGTGAATTTTTTATGTGGCATCCGGTCGGACTGGGGACAAAATGTCAACTGGCGTCTGGGATGGCCCATCAAACTACGGTGCTCCTGGGAAACGGAAGGGAAGGAGGGGGAGGTGGGAGGCACAGCGCGAGAAGATTATTTGCTGAAACGCACAAAGTCTTGATGCATACATATACAGTAGGCACTTTCAGTCTGGTCCTCCTGTATAGTTTCATTCAACAAAAGTGTGAACCCAATCACAGTGAACTTTGTTCACGACACCATTGATGTCTATTTGTGTAGTTCTCTGGCAACACACAGAAAAATATTATGGACATTTAATGCAGAGGATACAGAGACCCACTTGTATGCAGTCCTTCAAAAAGCCAACCGTATGGCAGTCGTGTTACTGAATGTGATTAACAGTTCCAGCTGGCACCTACATAGAGATGTAATGTTTGACAATGTTTAACCTCATTTATGATTTTTGTTTATTTTGTTTGTTTTTTCCTCCTAATAAATAAGACTGGTAAATTAGCCTTCTGCACATTCACATTTTAAATGAGGATTGGTTGAAAAGTTGGCTTAACTACAGGCAAGTTGGGGTTTGCAGCCTCGACGTTGGTTTGAATCCCCGTAATTCTTCACTTGATGTATCTGGTGAGCCAAGCACACCGTTTTAGTCAACTCCAGCTTAATATAAATGGCTCAACATCAGCTAGCGGTACACAGGCATAATGGGGCGTGGGGCGATCGTGGCTCAAGAGTTGGGAGTTCACCTTGTAATCGGAAGGCTGCCGGTTCGAGCCCCGGCTCGGACAGTCTCAGTCGTTGTGTCCTTGGGCACGACACTTCACCCGTTGCCTAGGCCCGGTGGCGCCAGTGTCCGGCAGCCTCGCCTCTGTCAGTGCGCCCCAGGGTGGCTGTGGCTACAATGTAGCTGCCATCACCAGTGTGTGAATGTGTGGATGACTGGATGTGTAAAGCGCTTTGGGGTCCTTAGGGACTAGTAAAGCGCTATATAAATACAGGCCATTTACCATAATATTTTTCTACTTCTTTACAGTTTTACTAACACTTCTGAGCCTTTACTGTATGTGTAAAACCCGCTGATAGAAACTGAACAATAGCTACCTTAACAATCTAGCAGGTATCCAAGAAAACAATACAATTATAGCATACTTTCATGTTCCCCCATGCTTAGGCCAGATGCAAACACACACGCACTAGGTCATGGGCAGCCAAATTAGTCAAGTTGACTTTGAGTTGGTCTCCACAGTAAGCAGTTTTTTCAGCAAGAGCCCCATTGTTTAGACCTGTTGTATTCTCCAGATGGCAATAAAAATGTATGAGGTCTGCTGGAGATGTGGAGAGCAGCTCAGCCACTTAAGGAGGAAAAACAAAACCTCAGAGAGAAAGGAAAGCAGGTAGAGTGTCGCCAAGCTGATACTCCGAGGACCGGGGAGAGAGCTTCAGATGTGTGCAGCGCCACTACGACTGCTGGCGAGCACTTCCGAGAACTGAGGATGTGCATCTTGTTATCTCCCTTATCAACCTCAGATGTGTCATCTTGTTATGCCATGCAAGCTGCCATTTGACTGTCAAGAGTAATGCTCTGTGGATGTTTTGAATATCATTTCAAAGAAGTGAGAATGATGAACAGGATGCAGTGTTACAAACTTTGGAAAGACGTGAATGAGCTGTGCCTCCAAACAAGTTGGCCCCTGTTTGAAAGAAGTGGCAGCCTTAATTGAAGCAAAATGACAGAAAAACAACCAAAAAAAAAAAAACCTGCCACTTTACAAAGTTTAGAGATTAAAATGACGGCAAGTATTTGTAGGACAAAAAAAAGAAAAAAATGTAAACACTACAAACTACTCCAAACTTTGACTAATCATAAATGAAATTAATCTGACGTGACGAAAAATTACGTTTGCAAAGAAATTGTTTTTTTTTTACCTGTAAACTATTTTTGAAGAATAATATTGCTACATTTAACCTCTTAAAACCACAAGGTTGCTGGCAACTGTTAAGGACAAGGTTAGAGATACAATGTTTTCATCAGTGTATCAGGGAGTCTTTGCAGCAATTTCACACACATAAAAACAGCTCCAAAAACTTTAAAGAAGGTAGACAGAAAAAACAAACAAAAAAACAAGGCAAAGTTTATGACTTATGAACTCTTCAGTCAGTATCTGATTAATTATTTCTACTCATTAAAAATCGACTAGGCTAAATCATTTAACATTTATTTGGACAAAGTTAACCACTGCCCAGCGCTCTGCTGAGGGTGGAGGTTGACAAATTTTTTGGTGTTACAACCTGGCCTTCTTTGTTCTAAATATAAAAGCTTATAACAGCAGAACTTTAAGGCATCTAGTTTCTGAAAAACCCTAACACTTCCCTCAATCACATAACATCCGTCAAGTCAACAGAAATGTGATTGTGATTAAAAATAAAAAAACGCTTTGACATTTTGGAAAAGGCTTCTTATCACTAAGTGGACTATTTTCCTTATGTAGGTAAATAAGAGCCACACCTAAATTGCAACATTTTTACAGCTTTAAGGAAGCTCGTACCTAACAAAAACCCATGACAGGACCTGACATGTTGCAGTGTGGATCATTAAAAGCTCGAGCCAAGTTAATCTACGTCTACCAGCACAAGAAACTTTCTTCAACGACAAACTGCCAACTCAACAACAAACAAAGAAGAAAGGAAACAAGTAACAAGTACCTGACAGCCACACGCATGCCCAGATTATCTTAGGGCCCTAATATGGGCTGTGGAGTGCAGCTGAAGAGGAGGAATATGGGACTTTTCATAGCCATAATTAAAACAGCAAGATAGATTCAGTAATTGAATGAAAAATCAGGATGTGAGCAACATCTGTGCCGACCACATAAATCATTTCAACGAGAGACTTGAAATGCCATAAAACCCATGTGACTAGGAGTCAGAGAGCCTGTCGAATGCATCTCAGGGCAGCAGGGATGACAAGATAACAGACATTAGACCTGACACTTTAATTCACCATGTTAAATAAACTGGTTTAGAAAAAAAATAGCTCAGCATATGACCAGAATGTCACAACACAGGATTTTAATACATGAATGAAAGCTCGAATTACTGTCAGACATTGTTTTTGTTTTACGTTTGCCTTCAGGAGTCACAATGAATGCAATTTGACTTTGCAAAGCTTAAACAACGGCACACACAGTAAAGGGTAGGACCTTTTACCGGAACACAAGGGGAACAAAAAAAACAGATCAGCTACTCTGAGCTTTTATGACCAGCGAGAAACAGGTGGCTGAAATTTTTCACTGAAGCTGAGCACAAACAGGGTCACACTGTCTGCTTTTGCCAAAACCAAATCAAAGGTAAGTGAAAAGGTCACTGCACTGTCTGCATTATTTCCTGATTTGCAGGTGCAACATAGGTGATTACAACATAAACCACAAACTGTCAAATGAAGAATGAAGAAAATGAGAATGAGTGAAGAATCAAAGCATGTATTGTGGAAAGGTTGCAAACCAGCGTAGTGAGCAACACTCGCACTAACTTGGGACACGGCTGCCAACTTTTAGATTGAAATCAATTCAGTTCTCAATGTGGTGTCGCCTTTTTTGTGCATTTGTTTTGATTGACTACACTGGAGTTTTTAAAATTTGATTTAAATCTAAATATTTATCATTAAAATCTAACCTAACTGTTCTGTTTTGTACAAGTTCAACATTAAATAAATGTTGAATGATGTTTGTGTATTGTATGTACGGTCGGCAAAGTATCATCCATCCTAATTGCTCCTTGCAGATAAATAAAGTGTCTCTGACTCTGACATTATGTAAACAAAAAAGGGACTCTACCCATCTGCCCTTCCACACAGTAAGACTGTTGGACATAAAGTGAGACTTTATTTATTCGCAGTTAATATAAAAATCATAGCTATAATCACCACCTTTACCAGCCTCAATATTAATGGAATTAATGAACATTCATTTATATTAATGAAGATTTTCATGCATCAGTAATTATGATGAACTGCTCACAAATAGACTTTAACCTTGCGCACTTTAAGTAGGCCTATATTATTATGCTTTTGCAGGAATATTTTAACATTATGGTATTTGTTTTAGAGCAGGCGACATTAGGAACTGCTGCTCTAAGATCAGTGTAAGCAGCTCAGAGCATCATAAAACAAACAAACAAACAAACAAACAACTCCCTGTCAGGGCTGTGGTTACATTCAGAAACAGCTGAATTTTGAGGAGGGGGCATCAATCTATCAGAAGCAACAGCAGACTGCTGCTCTCTCACGTAGCCCCACCAACAGTCTAAAACTCACCACACAGACCTAGTTATGCAGAACCCATTTTGGTTCCCACCATTGTTGTTTTGTCTGGCTGTAAATCGAGGGCAAAGGCGACACAATATTATTACATCACCCCGTGAGTGCAATGGAAACACAATGGAGCCAGAAAAGCTGAAATGGCTGATTAGTGGGTCTGTAAATGTTCAGCCCACCTCTTACCTGCGTCCACAGATAAATTTTCCTTGGTAAAAGATCTGAGGATTACGTTGGTAACATACAGTTTCAGGGGAAGCAGTCAATCACACAAACGACATGTTTAAAAGCTAATAATGGCAGGATTAGCTTTGCAATTAGTAACAAGTGTAGAAAACATAATGGCAGTAACTGGGAGTTTTGGATAATATTAGCACTGTATTGAGATAAAACATGCTGCGTTGGTTGAATTTCATCCACCTCGTCTGTATCAATTAGACACAACACAGCACAGCACAGCACCTCCAGCTATGTTACAGCCTGCAGTACTAACATGAATGAACACCTCTTCACAAGTACTCCCAAAAAACAGCTAACATTCAGCCTCATGAAGGTAGGAATTTCCTATATACCTAGTACACAAAGCACACACACTGTATATGACCCACAATCTCACTCTTTGAAAACAGGGAATTAGTTTTGGCCGCGTACCTGTGCACAGCAGCCCAGCACGCAGAGGTGGCATGTCGGCTGGTTCTCGCTGTAAAGTGTAAATCCACCTTTAAATCCGGTGAAGGCTCCGAGTTCAAATTAAATCTGACTTGTAACAACAGTAAAGCTACAGCTCCGTTTGGCTAACTCAGCTAGAGCTGCCTTTGCTGTGTGCAGATTACTTTAATAACGTTTTATTTAAACCCTTAAAACGTTTATTCACCTGTGGGATTTGCTTCAACTTGCCACAATGTCTCCACATCTACGACTTCACTTCAAGGGAAGATGAACCACCATTTTTAAAATTGACCTTCACTTCCGGTAATTACAGCTATCATAAAACGTCAACTAGCGTGCACTTGTAAAATTATATTTAAAAAAAATTAAACAGTGATTATTTTGTTTTATTATCTTTTATGTTAATTATTGCCAAAGAAGTTATGCTTACCTTAAACTAAACTAAAAACTAAAACTAGCTGTGAAAGTAATGTAGTTAACTAGAACAGAGAACTAGTTTTTGTCTTTGTCAGTTGCTAGTCCACGTGTGCATGGAGTACTCCAAAAGTACTGGTATATTTTCTTTTTAAAATAAATGTTCTATCTAAAAACTAAAACCAAACATTGTTAAACAATGGAAGTTCAATCGAAACAGAAAATACTAAACTGTAGTAACTCTGACTCAAAGTTTTCTTTTCTTATATGTACCCAATGTACCTAATTGAATTGCCCAAACCTGTTTTCCTTAAGTAGTCATTCAGCTCCAGTGGTATTATTTATAATTAGCGCAGTCCATCTGTCAGAGCTCTAGCTTTTCACTTAAACTCACATTTGAACTCATTATAGTGACAAATATCACTGTAAAGCTGTTACAGCCATAAGTAACCATGCTCTGTTTTGTCGTACACTTTGGTCACAACATAACAAATTCACTTTTCTCCACATTAACGTTTAGATAAACCAGCAGTTTCCTCTGCGACAGGAATATATGCTAAGACGTGAGTGGCATAAGCAGGGGCAAAGGTTAGCTGCTGAAAATGTTCTGATAGGATCTGACATACAGCAGCAAAATAGTGTTTTTTAGACTTTCTTCTGTTAGTTAATTGATAGTTTTGTCTTGTCTGTTTCCATCTCAAGTAAATTACATGACTAATGTTAAGGTGAGATACAGCCGCTTATAGAGCAGTTGGCTGTCTTGACTGCCTAACTTCATTTCCAGCATGATGCAGCTTTGTGACAGTCGATGACTCCTGGAGGTCTCCAGATGTTTTCAGGACATGTACAGATAATGTTAAACTGAAAAAAAAGATTTTATAGGCTTGAGTTTTCAAAAACAGAGCTACGTGGGAAGTAGTTGTCTCAAGATGACTTGTAACTTTTAAAGCAGACCATAATATGTTTTACTTTCATGCCAACAAACATTTTGTAGGAGTACTGTAGGTGTCAATCTTTCCAAATGATGGATATCTCATATTGGGACAATTCTCTTCCACCTGAGATTTGTGGCCGACTCAGACTTAAATCCGAGAGCTGCCTCTTCACTCTAATCTCATTTTCTCTATAAGCGGCTGGGATTTCATACATATCCTTATTTTCATTCTGCTGTCCCACCTGGCCACGAAGAAAGTTCTTAAAGCCCAGTTTTTTTTAAAGTTTAACAGTGAATCTATGATTTAAAGTGGGAGAAAACTCACTTAGTTTGGTGTTGTAGCAGTGGGTGGCTTCAAAGGCAGTCCCTTGACATTCTGGAGACGATTTCACCTAAGACAAAGTGCAATCTTCATTAATAAAAGATTCTTAAATGCCCTGAGCTACGTAGGATTCATTTAAAGTCCTCCTTCAGCTCAGTGGGGACACTCGACTCACAGGGAGATACGGTGTCTGCACAGGGAAACTGGGATTTGGATTGTCATATGTAGAGTTTTACTACAAAATGAAATAGTGTAAAAAAATAAATGTTTTTTCGCTAACACCCACTCTTAAATGTTTTATTGTCATTTGAGTTAATCAAAGCTGCAGTTTTTCTTAAACTTTGCTCAGTTACATATTTTTTTAATGTCCCCCCCTCCAAATGTATTCCTGCAGATATCATGTAACTCTTTGTGTTCAAGAAATTAGCCAAACACTCAAATACAGTTGAAAGGCATGTTTTCTGAGTAGACATGATCCGTCCTCTAATTATTCAATAATCTAATGACACAATTGGTCATGGTGAGCAACACCACGCACTGACAACAGATGGTGGCTTTTGCAACAAAACCCCCCACACACCCTCTGTGCATCCTCAATTAGGTTCAAGTCAGAGAGAGGCCTCGTCTGTGCTCGTCAGCTTGCCAGAGGTGATTCGATTCTCTAAAGATCGCTGTTGATTTTGATAAATAAAATCAAATTTTTCGAATTGTAGACAGACCATAAGCAACGTGAGGTCTTGCAGAGAGGCATTTGTTTCAGCTTTTGTCCCATCAGTCAATTTGGAGCAGCAGGTGCACCTCATGTCAAATCTCATTTTGGAGCAAGACTCATAATCTGTTGATGTAAAGGCTGTTTTCAGGCCCTACAACATTCAGTGACTGTTGTAGTGGTAGCTTCAGGGACCGAGTGATGTGATGGCCTTGATCTGGGGCAGCCTCCTCGGGGCTGCTCCAGGGCAAAGGGACAAAATGTCAGGAAAGGTTTGTGCAAGATGCTCTTACTGCAGAAATGTGTGCCAGCCTGTGGATGTGCGTGTGCCAGGGGAAAGGTACATATTAATAACCTGCAGAGTTCATATCTTTTACTTGTTCGTGCCCTCTCCTTGTGGGCCTGTCTTCGTGCTGGTTATTTAGTTGCTTTTAAAGATGCACTTGGCACCTTTCATATACATCAACAAACAACACCAACCCATGGATGTAGAAATGTGCAGTATTAATCAGGCAGTCAATGCTGTGTGCAGATTTCATATTATTAATGGCAGGAATGTTATAAGACAGAGATATGGTACTCAAAATATTCTGAATTCAAACGGTGGGAGCAAAGATAGTGACAGAAATATAACTTTCAAGGGGAAATTCTTTTAAAACCTTATTTTGGGGCAAAGTCAGCAAAGTTTTTAATTGCTTTTTATCAGATTTGACTGTCACTTCTCTACTTAGAGTTTTCATGTCCTGCTAACCGCTGAAATTAAAGTTAATTTAAATTAAAGCTTCAAATAACTGCTCCAATAAGTGCCCAGAGGTGTTTCAAGATGACTGTGAGATTCAGTTGTGCATAGTATTTATGATATACTGTGTTCTTTCTGCAATTGGAAATTACTAAATAATCAAAGTGTACTATTTCATGCTTCCGGGAAATATGATATGTGCAACATCAGATGCCAATCAAGCCGTGACTTTACAATAATGATGTTTATCTAAAAAATGTTAAATTATTGTTATTTTTAAAGTAAACTGATTATGTTTTTTCTGTTATGGGATATTTTCATTTCATGACCTCAGACTTCACAATGCTTTCTTTTCTCTGTTCTTGGCTCTTTATGATGACTGAATCAGTTCAGCTGACCTAGTGCTCATTCACAACAATAGCCTTATATCTTATACCGTAAGGTAACAACCTGCTAATAATAGAGAAAACCGCCTCAATAAGCAGGTGACCCCCTATGAGCAAGCACTTGGCGACAGTGGGAAAGAAAACTCCCCTTTTAAAGGAAGAACCCTGCTGCAGATTTCTGCCATGATCAGTTGGGATCAGTTGTGAGGGAAAAGATAAGAGATAAGAGAGCAAAGCGAGACTTCTGTTCCCTTTTTGTATTCAGCTGTGTTATTTTTATAGCAGGACTGAATATTTTTTTAAGTGCATTTTCATGCATAAGCCTCTTTTTAGTGTGCTATCATTGTTGCCATGTCATACTTAAAACTGCTTAGCTGCACACCGCTACTTGTCAGGTGGCAGTGTTTGAATTATTACTGCAGCTTGAAGAAAACCACCTGCCATTAGAAGTCCACTCAGGCTAATAGGTTAATCTACTGGCATCCCTGCTCCTGCGAGGGTGTGAAAGCATGCATTGAACGCCACATTTAATAATATGCACCCTCATTTGAATAATATTTGAGGGTGTTAATCTATATCTGCAAATCATGCTAATTCAAATTTCAAAACTAGTGACCAAAAGACGGATAATGGATACGGCAGACATTTGCATATTTTGATTGTTTGATGCAAATCAAAGCTGTTTTAGACGTGCAGGCCAGCGAGTGGCTATCACCTGTGTATCCTTTACAATGCTTACACTAGTATCTTCACATGGACCCTGAGTCAGTTTGTTGTGACTGTCCACAGGGTCATATTTAAGTGATTATTTATAGGACCTCAGCTTTATTGTTAACTATATAAATGCTGTGTGCTGCCAAAATACAAAGATAGCTGAGCATTTCAGTTCACAGAGCTCACTGTGAAGACATACTAATAGTTTGATGAGAGAGAGAACTGTGGCTTCAGATGATTTGTGTACACTCATAAAACAAGAATTCAATCATGCCTTGACAAATACATAGTTAATAAACCACCAGTGTTCTGTTATTTCTGTTATGTTCTAACTTAAAATAATTTTTCAGAATGAATGTAAATTTGGTTATACTGTACTGCTTAGTGCATAGCTTACTCCTGCATAGTCAAAACTGTAAGTTATCTAGTATCCAACTGTTACTGGATAACAATGAGTCAGTACACAGTAATGTGCAAAACCAAATTTAGTAAACAAAATTTGCAGCAACAGAAATGAAGCACAAAAATTGCACATCTGTTTAAGTCATAGTTGTGCTACATCTCAGGTAGCATCTTTATTTGGCGTGCTTTAGTCTGAAAGTAGCGCTTTCATAACAAATAGACTTTTTTTTTCTAAAACAGGCCGATCGCAAAAGATAAAAGATAAATTCCAATGGGGATTTAAAACAAAAACAAAAACAAAAAAGCAAAAGCAGCTGAAGCACTAAGACATGCTTGATCATCAGCATTAATTGGAAAGTGAGGGAGGATAGGAAACTTTGTTGCCATAAAAATCAAAATAAATAATTGCTAGGTGAAACTCCGGGAGAATGCATTCTCTATCTGGTTGATCATAAATCCTGAAATAATGACATGCTTACCCATAAATGACTAAACAAGGGGCCATTAAGGCATGCATGACTTCTCCTGATGTCTGTGCAGCAGATGTTAATAATTTTTTCCATAATGGAGAAGGAGAGAGGGGGAGGGGGAAAGGGGGGGGGGGCTGCTCTAATCATATAAAAGAAAATGTCAAATAAGGGTCAGCAATGTAAACATGGCAAATATGAAAGTGAATCTAATGAAAGGTATTTTGAAGCTATCGAAAGAAATGCATGTTTCCAGATCGAAATCATGTTGAAACCCTGAAATTAAACCACTTTTCGTACAGCATGTCATGTTTCTTTTTTTAAGCTGAAAACACGTTGTTGACGTGAGTAAGGTAACTTAAAAGTGCAAAGCAGCCGTAGATGTTATCGCCCCTCACAGTGTATCTGTACATCTCCTGTGTTCTCTTCGCTTTGCCGCCTTCTCCTTGTTGTTGTTTTCAGATCTTAATGGGAGATATTTCCGTGTTCGGGTCCAATGTGACGCTGCAGCCGATCAGCCCCAATTGTGAGCTTCTTATCGCTCGCACAGATTGGTTCCACCAGCAGAAAGACACGAGATTATCAGTCCATTAGATTCATACTGGCATATGGCACAGATCACATTAATGCTGATTCGGATTCACCCTACCTAAAACGTATTATTTCTTAAGGCTTCACTGTGATCTTATCAGTCAGGCTGTCAGATAACACCACCTCCGCTCACAAAAATATCTGCCTCCCCTTTTGTGATCGCACACTATCTTTTCCATTGTCCCAATTAAGCACTTTGTCACTTTTTGTTAGTTGTCATTAACAAAGTGCCATATAAAGTGATGCACAAATTGACACAAGATGTAAAATCACTTTTCGAATTTAAGTTTCAGCATTGTCTTTTTTTAGTCCTGGAGTGTCATTACTGCTATATTAATCATTGCAATATTGTCGTCTTGAACGTTATGCTTTGTTTATATTGCTTTTCATTCTGACGTTTTATGATTGCTGTAGTAATTAGAGCAGGTAGATTATTGGAGCATGTTATGAGACTTGCCGCTTTATCACCTGATATAAATCCAGAATATTTATACTGCTTCTGTGGTGAACAACTGTAGCTTTTATTGACAAAGAAAATAATAAAACTTTGGACTGTAGTACTTTGAATTACTAAAAACCTTCCTTTCCCCAATAGTGGCATTAAAAAAAAAGTCATTTTCTTATGAAAAACTCTAAAAGAAGAGGAGATTTCACATCATATGACATTTATTAATCAAATCTATTCCACAAAAGGAGACTTGTACCGAACTGATAGATTTAGGAGACTTCACGAAGCATTTCAGCAACCTTGAAACTTCTCCTGGGCTCTGTTAAAATGACAGACGCGACACTTTCAAGTCTGAACAGTCCAACCATATGTGCTTTGATTTTCCTCTGTTTGGCAGCTTTGTTTTGTCTTTTCAAGCTTTGCCAAGAAAGTCAAAATTGAAAGAAAAAAAAATCTTGATATCTCATAGTGTACAAATGATTAATGGCTTTGATTCATTAGCTCTGAACTACTGATAAAAAAAGAGAAGCATTAAGAGCCAACCTTGATTTTTTGAGTGCATCATTCAATGCTATACTGCATGTGTGAAGAAAAGGATGCTTTTAACTGTTTTTGATTCACCTCAAATCAAGGCCTTTGGTCTATTTTACCTTGAACAAACAAGGTGGGTAAAGCTTTTAAAATTACTCATTTGATTGATTAAATTCAATGATACTCGTGTCTTTGTATTGAGATTAATTTTACGGCATAGCACTCCGACGTACAACTATTCCTCTTGAACTTTGACCTAGAAAATTTCTTACAGTAATATTTGTGGTGCCTTACTCTGATACTTTCCTCTCATCCAAACTGTCAGTGGAGGAGAGCACATCCCTTTTAACGGGAAGGAACTGTTGACGTTTCTCCTGTTTTATATTTAATATGTTGGGTTTTGGCATTTTACAAATAAACTCAAAATGATTTTTCACTGAAATTAAGGTGTTACAGACCATTTACTAAAGGGACAGTTTTCCATCAGAAATCTTTTGCCTCAATATAACTTCATTTTATCCTGATAGACCACAGTAAGGGTTTCTTATACAGCATATGTGTTCAAAAAAGGCAGCACCACACACACTTGTCTCAAGTATTTCTATCTAAGCTAAATAAATACCTAATTTTGTCCCATTTTTGCACATTTCATTTGGCTTTGTAGATCTGCATTGAATTCTTAGGGATTTTTTTTTATAGCTGGAGATGCAATGGAGGCTTCCTGTTCACACCACTGCAGATTTCATTTAAAGACTACTGAAGTCTTTTGAGTTAAGATGAAATCTGATTAATTTTTTTTAACCAAAGATCTTTTTGTTTAATGTTTCACAAAGACCTGGTGCAGTGGGTCAAGTGGCCCAAGACTCGCCCATCGAGAGCCAGGACAGGCTCCACCCCCCCTGCATCCCAGACTGGATAAGCAGAAAAGTGAATGGATGATGGAACTTTGATGCAGAAACAGACTGAAAACTAGTGCACGGGTTTTCGACAACATCTTCTCATGGAGGTCGCTGGCATTGCAGAAATGCACACAAGCTGCTAAAGTGTTTGGAGTTTGTCTCCAAAGGCTGGAAGTGCTGTGGGGGAGTACGTTTGTAAACCAGGACCACTCACGATTAGACCTTTGTTTCTGTGTTTGGGGCAGAAAAAAATATGAAATACTCACATTTAGAACATCACCACTTCAGACTGAAATACTGTTTATGTCATGCATGTAAAAGTGGCCAAAGGGTTCTTCTACTCTACTGACCTTCACTACGCCCCTTTTCTGAGGTCTTCCTCTTTTCGTCCCGCCTCGCAGCTTCATATTTGACATCCCGTGTCCAGTATCGCTCCTCTAAATCTGATGAATCAAACATGTGGCGCTATCGATTTATACTCAAAGTTATTTGGGAAAGGAAAAACATTTCTTTTAACTTGACCAAAAACAACAAAAGAATCCTGTAACTATATTCTGCTTGACAAATATAAATGAGAGGTTTAAATTTTACAAAACATACTGGAGTCAGCAAAATTTCTTGTTTATTCTTGGTGTCCAAAATATTCTGCTATATGCCAGTGGAGAAGCTAGACAGTGCCAAAGCAAAACACTAGCATATGTTATGCCTGCAGAATCACTGCCGTGGTAGCAAAATCCAAGAAACCAGAAAAGAAACTGAAATGGGAAAAATATTTGATTTACAAAGTAGTACCAACTACTGCAGAATCTACAGAGACTGCGGCGACCTTGAGAAGCTTGTGAGAACCTCAGGAAGTTCTTCCCACAGAGATTTGGCTGCACTGCTGCTGGATATCAGACTGTGTATTAGACACTGATCTGTTTAATTACAGTCTGAGTCGCACACCATCTGTAAGAGCACCTCATCGCCTCTCTGCACTATCCAAACGACTTAAAGAATCCAGAGATATTGCACTCCAAGGACATGCTTAATTGAGTTCTGAGCGCAAAGAGCACTACAGCATTCTTCGACTTCAGCGATGTAAGCTTGGCCAAGCAGGCGGTTTGGAGTGCTGTGTGGTGATATAAATTAATCGGAAATTGCTCGCGATTGTCAATTACATGCAAAACAGGGTCCCGAACAAAGCACGGTTCCAGATTTGCTTAACTCCTCGGTAAAAATTCGACTTGTGCGACAGAGCAGGCCAGAGCGAAGAAGGTAAAAAAATAACCCCAAACATGTAACAATATTGTTTCAGGAGGCATGAAAACAGACGTTTTGCAAATGGATTTGGAAGGAGTGGGATGAGGCGAGAGGGCTAAATCTGTCTTGTTCATTTGTGACGGACTTGGCGTGAAGCAGTGACTTGAGCTTGGATAAAGAAAAAACACTTGCAGCAGAATTCTGCCAGTCTTTGGTTCTCTGTGTTCGACGTCTCCCCCCGACTCCACGCCACTGCCGGCACCGTCACCACTCCATCACACACACCCACACACCCCCTTACCTTCCAACACACTGCCGAACCGGGTGCTCCGCAGTCACCCATTAATCCCTGCATGTCGGATCCCAGCCAGGTAATTACTGTTTAAAAATATTTCATCCTATTCTTTCCACCTAAAAAAGAGACAAATGGAAACAAAAGGAACACAGTTCTGAACAACGACAAAGAGGTGTTTTAAATGCGTTCTCTTTTCTCTGGTGGAAACGGTGGCTTTGTTTGCACACAGTACAAGGTGTCTGAAACCAAATCTGCAGCTATTTCATATTTAAATGCAGCTGTCACGCTCTAGTTTTTACACCCGGTTTGGAAAGTTGGTGATTCTGCTCCTTTCATGGAGAAAAAAAAGCCGCTGTTTGTGGTGCAATAAAACCTGTTTGTTGGCTCAGTGCCAGCCAACTTTGAAACGAAATAATTGGAGGAGGGGGGAAATTACCGAGAAATCTTGGTCGCTTGGAAACTTCCTGACTGAAAGGATCTATTTTCATCATATAGAAAGTTACGTCTTTCTCTGAGGACGTTTATTAAATGTTTATTCTAAGATTCTGACCGTATCATGAGTTGGCGCTGACATGAATGACAGTGGCTAATTGATAAGAACCATAGCTGACAAGTTAACGGTACTGTGGGAAGGACTCTGTCCAGTTAAGACGTGTGTTCACTAAATGATCTGTCAGCCAAAGTTTTAACACACGCACAAGTTTAAATATCATATTAACTATATATTAAAATCTGTTTTTCAGGTGCTGACATCAATTTAAGGAACCTTTAATGTTCGCTTGGTCAAAATTTCTTAAAAGTTGCGATGCCATACATTTTTCTCCTGTTTAAAAAGGAGACAGTTCAGCATTCATTAAGCCCTCATCATCATCTCATCCTGTCAAGATTTCTATTCTCACAGTGAACATGTAAAGTTTAAAAGTGGGAGAGTCACTGAAACGGTGCTGCTGAGATCGTGTCCCTGATTTTTTTCCTTAAAGCTGTCAAACCGCTTCAATGAAAACAAGATAGTTATTCCTTTTGCAGTAATTTATCATTGCCTTTACACCAAGGATCAAGGATATCTTTATTATTCCCAAGAGGAAATTTGTTGTACAGTCAGCAGAAACAACAGAGCTATCAAACAGACACAGACGGTAATAAATAATGAACATACAATAAAAACAAACTTAAAAGTCTAGAGTAAAAAAACAACATCATTTAAAAGACAAATAGCTGGTTGTACAAATGAGTTTTCACTCTGTTTGTCCTGGACATGTTGAAAGCATTAGTTGAAGGCTCAGCCCGGGCCTTGTTCAAACTCGTCACCTTATCCAGATGAGGAAGATTATTCAGGGTAACACCTGCAATTTTGCAGCCACTTTGACTATACCTTAAAGACTATTATTGTTTTTGAAGTTCAGTGATCTGTGCCTGCTGACAAAATAACATATTCAGTGAAACCAAAAAACTTTCTCATAAAAGTGCTGCTCACATAAAAACCATACCAACTACGGCCCATTTAGAACTGCCACCTCTATAAAAGCAGAAGTCGGTCTGTTTGGAGCATTCAGGTGTGTTAAATTGCAAAGCCACAATCTTTCTAGGAGCAGATATCTCAGTATGTTCACCCCCAGAATGTTGAGAGAAACTACTAAAAGTCAAACAGGTTAAATGTTAAAGTTTAGGAAAGTACAGAAGATTGAGCAAGTATGGCTTGTTTGGAAGGGTTGCCAGGAGAAAGTCTCTTTTCTCTATGAAGAACCTGGCAGCATAACCTAGATTTGCAAAGTTAAACCTGAACAAACCACAAGATTTCAGGAACAATGTCCTTTGGAAAGATGAGACCAAAGAATTGAATTCAAAATCCTGCTCCTCACATACAAGGTCTTAAATAATCAGGCCCCATCTTATCTTAATGACCTTGTAGTACCATATCACCCTATTAGAG
>NW_005187539.1:552098-575942 GCF_000239375.1 Pundamilia nyererei | reverse complement strand
GTGATCTACCGCTTACATAGCTGTGTGTTCTGTCAGTCCTCTGGTGTAAGTTTATTTTGATTTTTTCCAGTTATGTTATATTTGAGTTTAACATTAAAGCTGTTTTGAGTTCACATCTGTCTCCGGAGTCTGCACCTTGGGTCCTATTCCTGTCTGCACACAGCCATAACATGGAGGGCTGATGATTTGGGCTGATTTTCTAGTCACAGTACTTGGGTACCTTGCAGACACTAAGTCAGCCATGAGTATTCTACAGTCAAATGTGAGATATCTGTCCGACAGCTAAAGCTTGGGTGGAACCAACAAAATCTATAAAAATGGCTGAAAAAAAAGAAAAGAATCAAGGTTTTGCAGCTGCACGGCCAAAGTCCTGACGTCAACTTGATTGGAGTGTGCTGGTGGGACCAAACTGAAGCAATGCTGTAAAGAAGAGTGGACCAAAATTCGTCTACAGCAATGCTAGAATCTGAGGAAGTCATACACAAAATGATTAGTTCAAGTTATTACTGCTGAGGGTGTCTCTACCAGCACTGAAACATGGGGTGCACTTAGTTTTTCATAGGACTGTACATAGTCTTGTGTTTCTTCTAAAAACGTCCCTTTTGGTTATCACCTTGCATGTTTCCCCTAGTTGCAGTGGTTCTTCACCTTGGCTTGTATAGTTACCCAGAGTTAACCAGACATATAACTTCAATTAAGTTCACCATAGCAGTGCTCTTTTTACATTTTAAGGAACATCCTTACAATATTATTGAAAGAAACTTTGGTTCCATTGGCCCAAGCACATGGTGACAGTAAAGATTAACAACTACAGCTTAAGTTAGTGCAAATCCACTGTTTCATCTATTCTTTACACTCTTGCTTAGTTTACTACCCTTTAAAGTCTATGTACTGTAAAGTCCACCCTACGTTGGCATCAGGAAAATGCTGTTCTTGCATTTATTATACTCTTGCTTTATGGGTTAATGGAATGAGAGCATGTCAAGAAATCGAATATAAATCAACTCCTGTTATATTAGAATTCATTATTATATGACAGCAAAGCAACACATCCAGATACTTCTCTCTCTCTCTCTCTTCCCTTTGTTTTAGATTTCACACCTGCCCACCACATATCACATTTCTCAAGTTAATAAAGTGCAAAGCCAGTTTTCAAGTGTA
Source organism: Pundamilia nyererei (assembly GCF_000239375.1). Taxonomy (NCBI): domain Eukaryota; kingdom Metazoa; phylum Chordata; class Actinopteri; order Cichliformes; family Cichlidae; genus Pundamilia; species Pundamilia nyererei. Next base: position 574,781 of record NW_005187539.1, on the reverse strand, counting down.
ACCAGCAATTAGTGAACTTAATAGCATGTGAGGTGACTGTGTCAGAATTCTTGTTCTTTCACACTAAATGTTAAAATGCTGCTGTTGTGACATTGTGTCCCTAAGAATAGAGAGAAGGGTAGGGTAGGGGATGGGGTGAGACATCAATACACTGGCAGTGGCAAGAAATATAGTTAAAATGTAGCTGGGAGGGTGTTTAATGCAGATGGGGGGGCACATCACTGTATCCACCCTTCTGTCATCTCATTAACACAACTGTATATTAATGATTGTGCTTCAGTTGGCACGGCTCCTGTGTGTTCTTAGTGTCAGCTAGTTAGCAAACTGCAGTCATAAAATATATGGATACAGTGGACTAAATAAAATAAACAATTAAATAATAAAATAAAATAAAGATATTCACTTAAACTGAAGCACGAACTTGTCATGGCAGAGGCCAGAGGTAGTTGAAAACTGCTGAAAGTAACACATTGTTGTAATCACATTACATTTTTCAGTGAGGCAATATTGTGACAGTACAGCATCCAGATGGATGAGTAATATATAACAGTGCAGCTCTTATTAGTGTTTTTGTATCAGGCTGGAAACATGTTTATTTCTGCTTCAAAGTCGGACATTTTAAGATGGGAATCTGTGGGAACTGACTCGTTTTATGGAGACAGCCTCAAGTGGTCATTGGAGGAAGCGCAGCCTTTGGGACTTAATTTTTCAGTCTTGCAGGCTATGGTTCACCAAGTTCACCAAGTACCATTTTGCACGAATGCCTGATGGTTTTAATGTTTGTGGTTAAAAAAGGTGGCTGGATAAAGAAGCAAGTCCAATGAACACCTTATGTTATGATTTGGAAAACAGTTAGAGGTGACATGTAACATGTTGTGGCCTAAAGCAGGGGTGGAGGAACTCCAGGCCTCAAGGACCAGTGTCCTGTAGGTTTTAGATGTGTCCTTGTTCCACCACAGCTGATTTAAATGTCTAAATTACCTCCTCAACATGTCTTCAGTTCTCCAGAGGCCTGGTAATGAACTAATCCTCTGATTTAGGTGTGTTGACCCAGGGTGAGATCTAAAACCTGCAGGACACCAGCCCTTGAGGCCTGGAGTTCCCCACCCCTGGCCTAAAGCATGCAGAGAGGTTATGCAGTGGGATTCAAATACTCAGGACAAGCCAAGCCTCTCTAAACACATGGAGCTCCACTCTGACAGGCTGATAAAACGGTTGCGTTTAAACAGGGAAAAGAGAACCAACCAAAGTCTATCTGTGACTAGCGACCTGTTCAGGGTGTATCCCAAAATAAGGCAGCTGGGATACGCTCCAGCGACCCTGGAACCATCAGAAAATGTATAACATTACTGTACTAAATTACTGAGATAAATGAATTAATATCATTACAGTATAGTACAGTATGGTACAGTACAGTACAAATTATATCATTACTTGCATTGCAAAGGTTGCAGTTAGCTACATCATAGGCAGCAAGAAAAAAACATCAAACAGCCTTTTACTTCCTGCACAACCATCAGCTGATTTCACTTCACGTGTATGGAGGAGGTCGACCTTGCCTGCAACTTGTGAGACGTGGAGATATGGACATTACTCTAATAGTAGTAATAGGAATAATAATAATAATAACAATAGAAATGTTATCTATACAGCACCTTTCGAAAACAAGGTTACAAAGTGCTTCACAACACCAAACAGGAAACAAATAGTAATCAACAAAACAGTGTTAGGTAGGGGAATACTGGCAGCATCAGGGAATTAAAAGCAAGGTATAAAGACAATTAAAAATGGATGCCAATTAGATTTAATGCAAATATAAAATAATTAAAAAACTTTAATTTTAATGGACAACATAGAAATGACTCAAAGTAAAAGCATAGAAAAGGCCTCCCTCTAAGAGGGATTTAAAAGATGAGCAGGAACTCACCAATCCTCAGGGAGGTTATTCCACAGAATGAGCGACCTGAGAGTGAGAGCTCGATCACCCTTGATTCGCATTCAAGGTTGTAGGATGTCCAACAAAGCCTTAGCTGAAGACCAGGTTACAACCAGGCCAATGGGGTGTCAGGACATCTTAAATATACTTTGGTGTGAGCCCGCAGAGGGCCTTAAAAGTCAAAAAATATCTTAAACTCAATCCTAACATTAAAAAGTAATGGTAAACGGCCTGTATTTGTATAGCGCTTTACTCGTCCCTAAGGACCCTAAAGCGCTTTACACATTCAGTCTCACACACTGGTGATGGCAAGCTACATTGTAGCCACAGCCGCCCTGGGGCGCACTGACAGAGGCGAGGCTGCCGGACACTGGCACCACCAGGCCCTCTGACCACCACCAGTAGGCAGTGGGTGAAGCGTCTTGCCTGCTGCAGTTGTGTAAAGTTTGTTGGCCCAAGAGTGTGACAAACTGCAATAATCTAAACTAAAGGAAATAAAAGCATTTATAACTGCAACTGCATACAGATGTCTTTTGGATGAACCCGAGCTGATTATTGTGCTGTTTTTTTAAACTTTACTTTGTGTTTTGGGGTGTTTTTGTTTTTTTTAACTTAAAAACTAGAATAAATTAAAATACACATGAAATCCGTCCTCACTTGCCTTGATTGCAAAGGCCAAAATGCAAGATGGGAAATCACTGTGCGGTTGGGCTTGTATTTAGTCTTTGGGCTTAAATGTAGTTTAGAGATGTGCTTTTAGCCCCAACCTAAAAAATACAACATCAAAATCTAAGAAATTCACACAATTTGGTAATTAAACACCAAGAACTAAGACATGACAACAATTAGAATCAAATAATTTTTCAACTATGTTAATCTATTCATGGAAGTAAGCAAAAATGTGTTTAACTAAATGCATATTTTAAACATATATTTATTTTCTTTTTCCATTTGCTGTCTGTCATCTGGAAATTAGTGGGTTAAAAAAATTTTTGTTTAAAATTGTTTTTTTTAAAAGGGGTCTCTCGCTTAAATTCAACTCTCTTTCTTTATTATTGACTGACATGACACAACTCTGGTCACAAATTACAGACTGTTCCTCAGAATTCAAAATCCCAGACGGTGATTGAAATTTTGAGATCTTCCACAACAGCAGCCATGTGCTCCATATTACAGTTTACAGTCTCTGTGGTATCACAGATTGTATTATAACAAAGGACAGAGCATTGTTTGTTGTGAATGAATGGTTAGCATCACTTTAACAGAATTTCCCAGCTGTTCCCTGGAAAAAAAAATACACAAAAAAGAAACTTTTCAATAGATATTCATAAAATAGCAACATTTCCAATGCATAAAGGACTATGTAATCCTTCTAGTAAAAACATGAGAATAATTAATATAGTTTACACACAGTTTCTGGTCATTTTTCTTCGCAGGTGTGTTTTCAAGACAAAACAGGCTGGATATAATTAGACAGTGAATATGGACAAAAGAGACGTCTCGTGGCATATGGCAGGGTCAGATGGAGAAGGAAAATCTTGTCATACAGCAGCGGAAATCTATTAACTTGCATACATATGGATTTATGACAACAACTGGCATAAGGAATCATGAATAACTTACAGACGGATGTTCTTATATAAGCATCAATTGTTAATTGAAGAAGCTGTCACACTCCCTGGGGCTGTCAACTTAGTTTTATAAGCATTCAAACTTAGCTTTATCAAATTAATGGTCTATTCAGTGCAGCCTGATTCTCCTGTAATCCATCTTTTGTGCTTTCTGCAGAGAAAAAATAGTAAAATTTAGTTCCTGACATCATTCACTATAAGAGGAATGGCGTTAGCTCATGGTGGCGTGGCACAGACACTCGTGCTACACCACGTTGGCTCAGGTGATTTCCCCGGACCCCGCGACACCGAATGACGACGGCCTCTGTTGCATTTTTCATGTCTCGCCTCTGTAAACAGACGTGGCAGAGTCAGCAAGAAAGGCCCGTTTGTGCCGAGGTGCTCAGGTGTGCTGACAGGTAGATCTCCACAGGCCATATGGGGCTCTCCAGGGAAATCATGAGCCACCCTCCTATCACAAAATCAACGTGTTTACTACATAGAAGAAGAAGAAGAAGAAGAAGGAGGAAAAAAGCTGCTGAGGAGGCCTGTTTCTTGAAGCAAATGAATATGCTGAGAGACAACAAAGTTTGTTTTGTACTGACAATATTGTTGACTTTTGACTCAAATTATATTTACAGATAAGAAGCTTAGATCAGGAAAAGAAAGAAATGACAAAGCTAAGGTTCTTAAAATTACAAAAAAACCCCCAAAAACCTTAAATTCTTGCAACGAACTCATAAATAAAATTCTTAAAAATTCTGTTTTCTTTTCCCATCACTATCCAGCCTCATCCTATAACTGATGCTACCAACAGTAACTTATACACAAATCACATCATCCAAACTGGTTTGTTTATTTCTTTTGAATAGTTCCAATGTCTCATGAAAGGCTGGATGAGTCTTATAATGTTGGGATCCTGGGAAAAAATTACAAATATTTCTTTATTACACCCCTTTGTATGATTTGATTAGGTCATCCACAGTCAGCGGCACAGCAAAGTGAAACTGACTGGTTATCACCTGAAACCAAAAACAAACTGGACGCATTTTTACCCCTAGAGTAAAGTATTTTCCTTTAATTTGAGAAAATATGAGTGTTTCTTCTTTTTGATTTAAATTTTTATACGGAATGGGTGACCTCTCATCTTACTCTTGAAACTAGTAATTAAATTATTCTTTCTTATACCATCTTGTGATCTGTAATAATATTGGATAGTTGTTGTGTCAGTTTATAAGTAGTAAATACTTCTGCAACACCCGGTAAATTCTCAGCCTGCACCTATAATTGAATTCAGACTGAACTTTGCTCCTCATCATGTTGTGAAGAGGGTGGTTAGACTCTTCTGCTGTTGGTTGTGGTTTTACTTTATAACTATACACAGAAATACTACAGCGGAGGAGATGCAGGTAGCTAAAAAAAATATCAGTGATACAGTTTGATGAAGGAGCTTGATGTCTGTGATGTGTGGTTTTCTAATTTATGTATTTGGGACTGATGTTTGTGCTAGCTCGCGCACTTTAAGCTAGCAACCCCACCTAAGCTAGTTCCTCTTCTGCTTAGTAAACTTTGCCGTATTTGGTCTGATTACATTATTAATGTCTTTCTGCTGACCTCAAGTCCTCAGACATTCGGATGACTGCATAGAAAATAGTCTTTCACAGCTCATATTACAAAATGTAATGTTTTCCACCTGGTTTCCATTTTACATTACATTTATGGAATACAAAATTGTTTATAAGAAATTCATCAGAAGTCATTGTAGTACAATTGTTGACCACCTGGACTATAGGGGATAGTATTTTTTGACTTCTTTTTTAATTTAGGAGATTCCTTTGTATGTGAAATTGCATATAAATATATAAGTGAAAACTAGATAATTCCTCGTTTTTTTTTTTTTTTATAAATTTCACTCAATTCAAAGCAGCACCAGCACCAACATGACTGACAAGGGATGCATATCATCATGTTACTGTTGCGCTTTCCATTTCATGCCATATCATGCTAACATGCTTATACGTTTTGAACTTTCAACAGTAAGTTGAAGCCACAGGAGAACAAATGTTATGCTACTTTAGTAAATCTCTGTGCCATCTAGTTGTTGCCTTGTGTTTAGCACTTTGTAACGTATGCTTTAACAGTGCTTTGAAAGACTAAAAATGATCAAAGTGAAGTTAAAACTGTAGCATAACTAAGTCTGAATTAGTCATGCCCTCATTTTAGTTTTGCTGTATTGCTGGCTTTTAGGATTGTTATTACAGTAATATATTTTTATATAATACTGATGTGTTTTACTTCAGTCACAGATGCTGAAAGCTTTGAGAAAGGCAACAAAACTGGAACTTCTTTGGAACAGCACTGAATTTCTGAGTGAGACAACTATTTCCTTTAAATGTTGAGTCTTGTGGTTTATATTCCTTTATTTTGATTTCACACCAGTGTCTTCACGTTTATAGTGTACATGCTCTAGTCTCTATATGAAAAATGGACATAGAGACACAGTGACATCCCTAATCGGTTGTGAATTGTCAACCTGAGCACCCCTCTCTCCAGTTGGGTGGCTCTAACTGTGAACTGCATGCTCATTAGCTAATGAGTGATTTTAAAATTGTTAGCCAATGAACATGCCTGGTCTATCCTCTTTTCTGACTCTAATCCGCATCTTAAGTCTGACGTCATTAGCCGTTTCCAGGTCCAAAACTCGTCTACACTGCAGCATCACTCAGAGTTTAAAAACCCTTTAATAAAATGATCAGTGTGGCTGCTCTACCAGGTGTAACAATAAAGTATAACATCCAGGCAGCCATGAAAAACAAGATTTTTAAGGTTAGCTCGCTAGCAGTAAGTTAGCTTGCTAGTTTCCATCTAGAGATTATATGCCATGTTCTGACTGAGGGATTTCTAGAAAATTAAAATGTACAGCTCTGCTTTCACTTCGGATATAAGAGAAGGCAGAAAGTTAAACAGCAGCAATGTTTGTTAAGTTAATGACATGATGGCATATAATGGTGCTAGCTACAGAGCTATGGTTAGGCTAATATAAACGCGTTAGCAGGGTGAAACTGGAAGATGAATGCTAACTTGTTTCCCCTCACTAAAAGTTAACATGATGGTTAGGGACAAATGCAATCGCAGGAAAAAGAGGCTGAAAATGGACCAAACTTGTGTCAGAAGAACTACTGAGATAATCCATCTACAAAACGAGGTTAGTCATTAATATACTGCTGCATGGTTTGGATGGGGCCAAGTCATTGTTTTGCAAGTCTCAAGTAAGTCTCAAGTCTTTATCCTCAAGTCACAAGTCAAGTCTCAAGTAATGTCAGGCAAGTCAGAGTCAAGTCTCAAGTCTGACACTTTGAATTTCAAGTCCTTTCGAGTCTTTAAAAAAAGAAAGAAAAAAAGAATATTGTAGTTACATGCTAAATGTAAATATTAGACCATGTGATTTTTAAATCTCTGTTTTTCTCAACACATGACGAAATAGTGAACTTAGAAAATATACACAAATTGTAAATTGCACCTCTTTAAAATGCAGCTCAATTAAACTTAGCTCCAAGAATAATTTTCACCGACAATTCTGAGATAAGCTGCATGTTATTCTTGGATGCGCTTGTAGGACCGGCTTTAAAATAGCATACACATTAAAACCAAACAGTATCATCAACGTAGCCTGGACAACATTTGCTAGTTAGATGAAGTCAGCTATCTCATCGTAGCAAAAGAGAAGCACCACCTACCATACTTTATGCAACTGCAACTGTTGGAAGTTGGAAGTTGTTCCATCTCTGTCTGTGATTCTCTTCCTGCATGTTTTGCATATTGCATTTCGTTTTTTTGTTGACTTCTTCATAGTTTATGTACCTGGAAAAAATTACTCCTTGCAGCATTTTTGAGCGTTTTCTTTTCTTAAGAAAAAAATCTGGTTAATTTGATTGGCTGTGCTACAGCTCACGCACACATACTACGGAGTGTGGTTTGAATAAAGGAATGAATGAATTGAATTAATGGTGCACACTTTCTATATAATATGTGTGTTAAATTTTAGATTGGGGTGAAACATCAAGTCTTTTCAAGTAAACCGGTTCAAGTCCAATTCAAGTCCCAGGTCATTGGTGTAAAAGTCCAAGTCAAGTCACGAGTCTTAGAACATTTTTTCAAGTCAAGTCTAAAGTCATAAAATGAATGACTTGAGTCCACACCTCTGGAAAAAACCCAGAGAGGCTGACAGTGATCACCGACTATCTTTATGGGCTTGTTCATGTTAAATAGAACAAGATAAAAACCATTAAAACACATGAAAAAGACAACAGTTAGTGTAGTTTGGACCCGGAAGCAGTGTTCATACATCATCACATAATTAACATAAAAAATAAATCAGAAAATAATAAAAATACTAGAAAAAAAATCAAGGTACTTCATGCTGTATTCGTTATGACTTATAAAACAACCAGAAAAGTCATTCGAACGAGTCACGAGTTGACTCAACTGAAGTAAACTTACTAAAACATAACAGCAGTAATTATTTTCCATCCAGCTATCTATTATATTTTGCTTATCTGAAGTTGAAGTTTATTTGTTTGTTATCCTAACTCTCTAAAAACATAAATCCCACTTAAATAACATGAAAATAAGAAGCAAAGAGTTTACTAATGTCACAGATCATGTCTCCAACTTCTATGCAATTGCAAGTCTTTTTGCAACTATTAGAGTCGCCCCCTACTGGCTGCTAGAATAAAAATGCATCTATTATACCGTGGCAACTCTGTTTGAACTCCTGACTACGGTGCTTGGTGAGAATCTGACACATCGGGCGTCCCTTTAACATTAAATTATGTACCAACGTGCTGGGTCGTCAGGCAGAGTGGACAGGATCCTCGCTCATCCTTTAGTTGAAGGTCATGTTGAAAGTCAGGCCTCCTAATGTGGCCTTTTGTAGGACTTTGTTCTTCTTGGTGATGCTTGGAATACGACTTCTCACTCATCACAAGTGCTCGGATGTTTTGGGAGGGAGAGCGTGTGGGAGACACTGACCGAGATGGTCTAAGGTTAGAAAATAATCCACCCAGCACTGACCCCATGCGAATGATTTCTCCTTGTGAGAAAATTTGCTAATGATACCACACAACTGAGCTGCTTTCATCCCACTAAATGTCTTTAAATAGCAAGAAATTATTTACATATGGAAATTCAATATTACTTTTATTTCCGTCAGCTTGCCACACTGGTTCATGAATAATTTGTGGTTAAAACATGTTTTTTAAGCATTTTATTGAACATAATTTAAAGGTTTTCTCTTAGTGTTTTTGAAACATCTACCCTCGCTGTGTTGGTTTGGCCTGTCGATATTAGCAATTCAATGAGCCGAGCACATGCTACCAGCAAGCGTGAACAAAAGTGACACACTGGTCAGTCGTTAGAAAGCGACTAATGCCTAAGTTTGAAAATTCGCCTCGTCATCTGTGAGAACGATTAACACGCCGCAATCGACATCCATCTCTATCAGAAGCTCAGAATGAAAAGAGAGGGAAACAAGTCTGTCAGCCAAATCAAAGCAGAGCAGCAAAAACAGAGTGATAGATGCGTATTTGAACTTGGTAATTGGTTGGGCACTCTGTAGGCAATACAACAGAGAACCTACAGAGTGTGGTGTGTGTTTCCCAGCCCCACTGTGCCGCTTCATAGCGTACAAAGGCAGAGAATGAAGTTCAGAGGGTTTTAATGCCTGAAGAGAAGAATATGGACATTAAATTATCAGGGGGAAACAGCAGGGTGTGAAAAAAGAGCCTTCTAAAGCCGGTAAACGCAAACGAACATACAGCCTGCTTCTGACACGGAAACCTGGCCAAATTCACAGGATCCTTTATTCTAAGCTTCACACTGATACTCACACTGTTTGTGTGTCCCTGCGTGTGTGTGTGTGTGTGTGTACATAAATTTACTGTATGTGTGCACATGCTTTACTTCTTTTAATTGGAATTTAAAGCCAAAGCTACCATAATACCCATCCACACATTCCCCACTTTTTGTTTTTCTTTTTTGCAATGAAGACAGTTAAATTTGTAAATATGTATACCACTTTTTTTTTTTGTTAAAGCTTGACTTAAATCTGTTATCAAAAAAAGCACAATAATGTAGCTCGTTTGCCGCATTTACGAGCCTTGTCAACATTTAGTTGAGTTTTCATCGCAGAATCGTTTTATTTTATTGCAGTTTTGGATCATAAAACGTAGCTCTAAACTAAGAAAGTCACCATTATTAGAAACTGTAGGTACAAAGTCAGCTATTTGTCATCAGTGGAACGAAGGCAGGTTTGTCACATCAGGGCATCTCTTTTTCGAAACCATCTAAAACCAACACGTTTTTTTGTTGAAATAACATTGATTTTCCCATCTAGCTCTTCTGTCGTGACTTTTATAAGCTGTTAATTAACAGCGTTAGTTCAAAAAGAAACGCAAAAAAATAAAAAATAATTTCTTTCCAGCTTTATGAGTTTGATTGACAGGTAAAGCGTGAGATTGGTTGAAAAGCCTTGAAAATGCACCGTTCTGCATTACAAGGCAGCACCAATGAGGCCTTTGAGGGTCTCTCCAAATAGCCTGAATTTCAAAGTGAGCAAAAAAAACAAGTACAATGAGAAATAAAAGACTATAGCTAAATGAAAAAGAATCACTCTTGAGAGTTACAGCTTTAGACACACACACACACACACACGCACGCACGCACGCACGCACGCACACACACACACACACACACACACACCTTATTAATCTTTAATATCATGTCTGCTTTTCACTTCTCTCTTCTTCTTTTCTCTCTCTTCAGTTTATCTCTTCTGAAGCAATTACACCCAAGAGGACTGAGCACATAGGACATGCTCCCACTACCTAAAGCAATAATATATCATTACATACTAAACATATAGCAGCTACGCAAAGAGCTTTTATTACTACTCCAGGGCGAGTGCTATTTATAAGCAGGGGCACAGCCTCGCTCCTCCACCTGAGCTGCTTTTAGGAGATCGTTTTGGATTTCTCTGCTTTTCTTAGAGGGCGGAAATAATCCCTGTCAGTTTGTCCATCTCTGCCGTTTAATTTCAGTAGCTTCGCTTTGACATTAGGGGGTGCTGGAATTCTTCAGAGTTGAGTGATGAGACGCTGAATTTCAGGCAGTGTTGAAAACTGACAGCAGTGAACGTGATATATGTTTCTTTAAAGTGTCTGGAATTTATGGAAGTTTTATGAAGATTACAACTTAAGAAAAGCTGCTTAAGTGATTGTTGTGACACTTAATTGATATCAGGTGACACTGAGAATCGATCGGATGCAGACTGAAAATGTGCAGACCATGTTTGTCATTTGTAAAAGCTTGTAGTTTGAGACCTGGTAATTGTGAAGATGTTTACATGATATAACTCAGAAAAACATAGAGAAAAGCTTTGAGGTTCATTTGCAATGAAAATTCTGTACATTTGATTTTGGAAGGGTTCCTGTCGGCACACAAACCTGCTCTGCCGTCCAAACTGGAACGAAACATCCTTCAGTGTCTTTTCCTGCAAAAAAAACTCTTTTATACTTGCCGAAAAAGGAGATAAACTTCTACCGAGCAACTTATTCAAAGTACGACTCATGAATTATTTAAGAGGAAACATTTCCTCTTGTTTATTTATATATACATATGTATAAAATATCATTTATTCTAAGAGGGTCTATAAATCAAAAGTATTCCCAGAGAATAACAGATAAGTGAGGTTATTGTGCAATGAGGCCAGCTGGTGGTAATAATTTAATGACGTTTTACAGGCGCTATAAAGACAGCAAACAGATGTGGCATTAAGGATTATAAAGTTGGTAAAACTTTTAACAAGTGCTATGTATTTCGGTGGTACAACAGCACAACCCCCAGAATAAAAGGAATTTACACATCCTTCAATTCCAAAGCTATCAATCACACACGTGTTATTCCCCTGGGAGCGTCTTTACATGCATATTTATCAGCTCAACATGCTAATTCCCGCTGCTATACGCCCGCCAGGCACATCTCCAGGCGTGTTTATGACTCGTAATTGTTGATATCCTTTGATATATTTCTCTCAACTAAGACATCATTTGGTTTTTGTGGTCGAAAGTCAATGAGGCACAATGACCCGAGCTTTCAATTCAAATTTACAGTTCAATATCTATTATATGCTATTCAGTGCCTGGAGAGGAAGCCTCTTTCAAAGCAGAGGGGGGATTGAGCGGTACTGTATAGCACTTATCAGCAGTAAAGCTCATCTCAAGGTTAGTTAATTGATTTGAAAATAAAATAAGGGATGTTGAATTATTATTGCAGGGAAGCAGCACTGTGTTTCACGCTTTTTAGTCAGAGCGCCGTACCTAGGGGAGAAATAAATAAATAAATTAAATGCATGTTTGTTGTAAACTTCCATAACTTGGATGTAGCTCACAGGAGTTCTTAATAGTTTATCATCTTTTGCCAAACAATTAACTGTGAAAAAGTTTCTGCAGTATAAGACACATGTGCCATATTGTTGCAAGAGCCGAGTTCATCAGCATGCATTTACATTGCTAAAGAGCATCTATGGCAGATGAAGCATTTAGGCACAAATTCATCTCTGCATCAGAAAATGAGTGGGAGATCTCTCTCTCTCTCTCTTTCCGTCTTTTTTTCCCTTTATGTTTCTTCCAGTGCCTCTTCCTCTCCCCTTCCCTTTCTGCTTTTCCCGCAGACACCTGCCGCCAAGCGCACACCTCCAGGGAACCAACATCTGAGAAATGCAATTTGAGCATTTCAGCGCCACAAAGAGAAGACAAACAATGCTGGAAAAACGAGGGGATAAACATGCTGCCGAGTTGATGCTGGACAAACATGTCGCGTTCCCTCCAATTCACAAATGGCCCCGCCGCGTTCGGCGCTCACAGGTGTGGAAATTCAAGGACAAACTTGATTGCGCCTGCGGCCGCTGTTGTTGTTTCTGAGTTTGTTTGCTTGTCGTGCTTGTCTCTCCACTATTGTTTGACAGATTCTTTCCTTGAGGAATGCGGTCCTCTTAAAATGACAGGAGAGGGATGGGTGCTCTTAAACTACGAGAACGAGCGAATTAGTCTTCATCAAATGTTGAGCTTAGCGGAGGAAATCAAGAAGCAAGGACATCGTGTCCACAGGCCGAGCTGTTGAAACAGCAGCTCAGGGGAATCGAGTGTATCATTAATACCCTTTGGCCTGAAAGAGCTGCAAGAGCTGGCAGAGGCTAATTTGTTTTGGTCTATTGACAGTGATCATAAGATATCCAGCTATTCCAACCCTTTCGCTAGTCTTTGCCCTGACAACTACCCTTTTGAAGCTTTACAAGCACAACAACAGAGACAAAAAAAGCCTTTTTCAGGCACTTACAAAGAAAGAAAAATAGTCTGCTCCCGGTCAGCCTGCGAGAGGAGAGCGGCTCCTTACAATATGGACATTGTCAGTGGCTTATAAAAGAAAAATAAGTAGGTGTCACTGCAGAAATTACGTCCCATGATGAACTACATAGCCATCATCAGCAATGACACAGCGTCATTCACATCAACAACACAGGTGCATGAAAAATGGAACGAGCTGGCAGGAAAATGAATTATTAATGACACATTTAAGTATTATAACAGAAAATCAATGAGCATACCTGGTGTAATTAACATGCACAATGTTTTCCATAATCCAGCACAGTATAATTATGCCTCTCTATTCCAGAACACGTTAGCATTAGCTTTTTCTAAAGCACACAACACCTGTTTATTTGGTTTGCTTGTTCTCTGTCTGCCTTTTTTCCCCCCACCCTGTAATGATAAAGAGGCAGCAAAATGTTATTTAGCTCTGCTCTGGTGTTGGATGTGGACCTACAGTCATTTGAAGCTGGCCACAGACTTTAAGCTCAAAACCTAAAGGGATCAAAACAGAGTTGTAAAATTGCCCGTTTTAACAAAATGGCTTTGTGTGTCTTCAACAGTGTGTGAAAGGCAGGAAAAAAAAAACATTTGATGGTTTCAGTCTGTTTGAAGTTCATGTAAAGCTTTCTATACAATTTCAGATGCAGGAATAGATTTGTAAAAACCCGTCGAGCTTATTTTGCTGGTTAATCACTGAATATCTACTACCAAACACGTACATTTATGTTTTTTATGTGCCGCTATTGATTCAGACTGAAGGGTTGGAGTGTGGGCTTATCTCTGTATACTGTAACATGTCCACTAATCACTGATTACCACCGTCTGTTTGTGCTATGACCAGTGGCAGTGTACAAGATTTCCCATCGTTCCTGAAGGATGCTGGGGAACAGCTTGAGCAGAATCCAGCTCGGGACTGGGATTTTTGGCAAGTCAAACTTTATCAGCACAAACATGCGCAAAATGAAAACAAACACAACCCAGACTGCTAATTACCATCCGCTTGGACCTCTGTCCCCTGTTTTTCTCAGAGAGACACAAAATGGCCGACTGCGCTGCACCGTGCAGAAATCGGGAGGAAGCTGCTCCTGTTCCCTCTGTCCAAGGGACAACCCCGGTCGCCTGGATAATGCAGGTTGACACACCGGTAGCCCCGGCGATTTTTCAAACCTATTATTTCATGTGCAAAGTTATAAATTACACAACTGACACCAGTCTGGTATCTTCTGGGCCATGTGGCCTGAATCGACGCCAAATCCTGTGCCACTAATTTTACTAATTGTCTGAGCCTGGCCAACACTTTTCATTGGTGTGGAGCCTACAGTGTCACAGGAAGCTAATGAGAGCTAAATAATGTATGTGAACCTCTCTAATTGCTTCATTTCTCATTTTGCTTACCAATTCTCATATCATAGTCAAGTACGGATGCCAATATTTTTTCTCTTTTGCTGCTGCTGATTCTGACAGCGGTTAATACTAATAACAGCTCCAGCCTGTCAAAGGGCAGATCCTGAGGAAATGACGGCTGTATTATTTTGCATAATAGAGAAAATCACGATGGCAGGGAATGTATTTACTCATATGTTATTTATCGAGTAATCCTCTCTTTCTATATGTAATATTCAGAGAAAATCTGAACTCCAACCAGCCCTCTTTGGGTAAACATTATTTTGGATGCAACCATCGATGCATACAACATCATCAGGTTAGGCGGTGTATGCCAGCATGTGCCACCTGGGGTTGTGTGTGTTTATGAATTTTTGTGTGCGTGCGGTGGTGGGAGTGTGTGTATTTACAGCTTGCTTATGTATTTGATTCATTCGGGCTCACACAGACATGCATATGGGCGTCTGATGGTGTAGTATGGGTGTGTGTGTGTGTGTGTGTTGTTTCTGGCTACAGTCCCACTGCAGCACCCGTTGGCCACCTCTCCTCCCAAGCCTATCAACAGGGAGGCTGTAATTTAGCAGCAAATTTGATCATTCAAATAGCTGAATCTTTAATGCTATTAAATCAAAAGGTAAAAAAAAAGAACAAAAAAGCAGGTATTATTTATTTACTCGCTCTATAGTGTAACCTCTATTCAGGCAACCCTAGGTGGTCCTGTAAATACACTCCATCTGTCACACATGTTGAATTATTGACTGATAATTTAAAATAATTCATGTCTCTGAAAACTGAACAACACTCTCCAGGACATCATTGCTCCAGCCCGCCTGTGACAGGCAGCCACTCGGGCCTGTCAAGGTGGCGAGAAGGTCAGTTTTCCCATGATGACTGATTCATTCTTTCAAGAACGACTGCAGTCAAAAACACAAATGGGCCTAGTGAAGTTATGATTAAAAAAGAGAGAAAATGCACTAAAACATCTAATCCTGAAGAAACGATCAGCTTTAAATGCAAAGAAAAATCCAGTGTTAAGCAGAAGAGCCGCCTTAAATCACATAATAAATATATATTCCTTTTTTTAAGAAAACGGCATTATTCACAGCAGTCCAAATCCAAGCAGGTATGAAACAAGTCCAAAAAAATTTCAAAAAGTCTTCTTAAAGACCAGATTCGCCATAACAAAGACAACAAGGGTGGTTTTCAAGCTGTCAAGATGTTTATTTCTACCCACAACAGCTTAAAAACCGCCTGCAGGTGCATCCTTTCACTTTCTGTGACGGATATAATGTGAGGTAGAGCGCTTGGAGTGAAATGCAGGTGGCAAACTGGGCTGATGTAGTTTATAGAGTTTGCAGCATGCTTTCTTTTTCTTCTATTTTAGGCCACATTACCACATCTTTAGATAATTTAGTCAGTATGAAACAGTTTTAATATTCAGGCAATGAGCACAAAATCTGAAACCCGAATCGTGTTTGTTACACAAATACCTTGATTCCACTCGTATAACAATATTGGATTATTATTACGAGTTGCTTTAAACGTCAGGTCTTTCTATTGATTTATACCAAATGTCACATAGCACCTTACTTTGACTTGCAAAGGCACTTGGCTGATTTGCAACATAGTAACTTTAATCCTTAACATTGTAAGACTGACAATGAATGTATTTACAAAACCTAATTTAATGCAGAGCACCCAGAAATATTTCTTCCATTCCTTACTGTTTACGTTACGTCTCCACACATGAAACTTGTATAGCTTACAATCAGTTAGTTTTACAGTTTTGGATGTTACAGTTCCTTCCTTTTTTCTTTTTTTCATTCGGTGTGGTTTCCTCAGGTTTCCAGGGTGGGTATTTATCATCTCTGCTTAGTTGTTAGGTTTTGTTTCATTTTTATATGCTTCAGTATTGAGTGGTTTAAATGTCAGAGGTGAGATTTGAGAGTGTCACACTACAAACACAAAACTCTGTGAACCTCTATTGCATTGACGTTTTAGCCTCTAGGAAAATATGCACCAGTGTCTCCTCGTGCTGATTGTGTTAATGACAACTAAAAAGATGTTATTTTTTTGTGTAGTTTGTGAAATGTAGTTAAATACATTTTTCTTTGAGCTTTGGTTAACTACAACAGCCATGTTGAAAATTCAGGTTGACTGATAGTTTTCCATAACAGGCAAGTATTGGCTAATTTTGCCTCAAATAGTGATGAGGAGAGGGCTAACGAGGTTTCATATGTGTCTCCGAATTTGTCAAACTAGTAATTTTGAACTCTGTAACCTTTGCAGAAATAGTTCCCACATCTTTTATGTAGAGTTTGAAGTTATTTCCTCACCAAACTCTTGTAGCAGACATTTTATTAGTTCAGTGATCCTCTCCCAAATCAACGATCTTTTCTTATATAGAAGCTTAATCATGGGAGCAATGCTGAAATTGTGACGCCTGCTGTCTTTGTCCTGCACTCTGTACACCCACCGTCCACCTGACCACCTCCTGGCAAGTTCAAAATATAACAGTGCTTCAAATTCATTAGGAAACAATTTAGTTTGACTCTAGGTGACTGCTGCCTAACTGGTTAACCAAAAGCAAACACAATGTTCCTCCAGGTATTATTGTTCAGACTAATACTGTTATATATGGGTATTACTGTTACTTCTCTGTTGCCCCACCCCTCCTTAACCATGTTTGGATGGCAGGATAAACGATGACTCTATGAGCAGATCGTTTTACACAAAGGTGAACATTTTTTAACGGCTGACAGAGAAAACATTCAGTTCAGAAAAGATGCTTAACACCTTATTTCACTGCTGGTGTTTGCAAAAATCCTGCAATTTCCACTGCAAACAACGAAAGTAAGCCGGCCTTGAAAACAAAGACACTTGAGTGGATAGCCCTGAGGCTGTCCACTAAAGTGTCTTAGTCTTTAAAAATTAATACGTGATTTTGAATGGGCGCCTGACCATTCAAAATCAGTTTTTAAACCACTCATTCAGTGTAACTGGTTTGTTTGATAGCCTTCTCTGATTTCAGCTGGGTTTTTCAGCGCTTAATTGTCCCTTTTTTAAAGGGCTTTGCCTCGTTTTGTACTGCGTATTTTCATAAAGTGCTGGATAAAGAAGGATTAATTAATTGATTGATTGATGAAAGGAATCGTGTGGCATATTAGAAAAACAAAAGTCTGAAGTCTGGATTATTACAGGATAAAGGAAAATAGTAGTGTGCTGAAAGAAGTGTCTAAAAATACAAAATACTCAAATTATCCATTAATGACAACACAGTACAGTAGTCATCGTCTATAATGCAACACCCAAACAGAATGTCACTGGCAGGGAACACAAAACTGCAACCCTTAATAGGATTGTGCCTGTATAGCAATTTGTCAAGCCAAAATATCCAGTATTTATGAGACAAATATAGCACACTGGAACAAGTAAGAGAGAGAGAGAAATCACAAAATAGTCAATAGGATTAACCAAAGCATAAACTAAATGCTCCTTGATGTGTCATTGATAAAAGGATTTTTGATTATTCGTCACCATAAAATGCGTGGCAAGATTGTCATGCCGTCATTGTATTACTGTATCCCCTTTATCTGTATGTCAATCTAGCCGCATTAGAATCTGGGTACTGTTCCCCCCCTTCTCCTGTTTTTAATGGATTTAACACACAGTCTGCATTTAGAGTGCAAAACACAGATTACCTCATCGCCTCGGGTCGGTGTTGTGTTAATAAATGGTGAACTTCCATAATTGTGCCCTCGCCAAAAGATACAGTGTCATCTTCAATTAATCCATCTCCAATCAATACTTTGGGATTTGACAGCATGCGCACATTAGTCACCATGAATCATCATGATCCACAACTCTTCTAATGGGGAATGTGTTTGTTCGTTAACTCATTGCTCTATTTGTTCCACCACTTGTTCATGGCAGGAAAGTTGACTGAGCATTGCAATTCAGCACAGTAGAGAGGTCGTATGTGTATGTTAAATGTAGACAAGTATGTGACCTGAGCATATGGTAATACACGAGAAGGGCGAACGGGAGCAGCCCCACAGTTCCTGATAATGGCGCTGTTTGTTACAGTCTCATTATCGGCTGGGCAGCCAAATGTAACCACGAAGACAACAATTAAAAAGAGGTACGGTGAAGCAGCTTATTATCATTTCTTCAAAGTCTCCTTCTGGAGAATGGCGCAGAGGCAAATAAGCCTTTGCAAATGGGATTTCTGAAAACAGAGCTCGACCTGGATATCACCCAAGCAAACCTGGAACCTGGCATACATGCTGTCCACTCTGACACTTGGTGCTACTTTGTAGCAACACAGCTGACTGAACGCTGAAGCCAATGTGTTTTGTGGAAGAGATTGTTTTGATGAAAAATAGGTTGTAATCTGTTGTCTACTCTGGTGTTCGAGTTTGAACAGCTTTTGTTTGAGTGTTATTGATCAAAGAAAGGTTTGACGTCTGTGAATATAGTATTTCCAACTAAGTAGGAGGTCGAGTGCAAATCATACTTCAGGGGGAAAGAATATTGTGCTGTATACACTTTATTATGTGCAAGAAATAAACAAAATACGAATACGATGTGTCTGTTGGGGCCATAAACTTAAGGAAGTATGGCCTCAATATAGTTTTGTTCCTGTTTCCATGTCTACTGCCAGGCACCGTAGATTTATTTTCCTCTATGGCTGCACAGAATGTACATATGAACTGCAATCAAAAAGTTTGGGACTGTAGCCATAAAAAAACCAAGACGGGTCCAGATTTAAATTTGGATGATCTTTCTCGACTTCATACTCAGCAAGTCTGTTGCAAACTCACTAGATCTTCTGTGTCAGAACGTCCATCCATCCATTTTCTTTATTTAGTCAGTGTTATACCTTCACTAATGAATCACCATTTAACATAACATGCGTGTATTTAGACTGTGGGAAGAAGCTGGAGTAGCCAGCGAACCTCTGTTAAAACAATGAGCCCTAAACTGTGATTTCATTTCTGGGAAATGGATGATGTTGCAGGAAGGTAACTCTTGCAAGTGAGATAAATGGTAAGTGAAGACTGTGTTGGTATGGTTTTTGATGTCAGCACATGGTGGCATGCTGGCACAAACCACTGTTGTTGGTTTTCACTGACATTTCTTTTTCAGAAAGTTTACCTCAAATGATGACTCCGAACATGAAAGTCAGTTCAGTTTGAAAAAGTCTTTACTCTCTGTGCAAGTGGGTGGTGGAATTACAAAGTACACATAAAAGTCACTCTATAGCTCATCCGGCAAGGTGGTGTTGATATGCATATATATGTATATGCATCTTCCATCTACGGTCTTTCTAACTGTCACTATCTAATAAAGCCAAAAATTAAATTTTTTAATGTAAAATTTAAAAAGTGGTCAGAACCACTTCCAGTGAGCAATAAAAAAATGGCAGCCAGACTGGAAGAGAACCAGAAGTGCACAAGAGGTGAACTTGAAGGAGAGATTCTTAGAACGTGGGAATGCTTCATTTCATTTGTCCAAGCACCGACTATGACTTACAGTACTGTTTGAAAATAAAGTAACTGTAACGGAGACCTGGGGCTCAATTATGGTGTTTGAATTTTTTTTTACTATGTTGCCATTTTTATGCTTTGTAAAGCACTTTGATAGAAAGTTATCTACAGGTTTTATTATGTTAAAAATGTTATTATACTAATCATTATTATTGTTGTTACCTTATACTGTATGTTTCTAAACTGTCAAACTAACAGGGCCCATTGGAAACCATGTGAATAGATGTATGTAAAATGAGAACTTTACAGGCAGTGTGATTGCATGCAGTGCCCCAGCAGAGCTAATTGACAGGTTTGGAATGAGTTGAAAGTCTTTCAAAAAGAAAATTGAAAAATACAACACTGATAACTGGAGTTTGTGGCGAGGATCACTCTGTCTGATCCACCAGGATTGGGTGTTACAAAGACACACAAACACACAGCCAAACTCCACATTATGTCTCTACAGTTGGTGCATTGGCTGTTTGGGAATGCGAGCAGGAAAAAGGCCCCAGTGGTAAAAAAAAAAAAAAAGTGAGTTGTGTTCAATCTGTAAACACAGTCATGCTGTACCGTATAATAACAATTTACAGTTTCCTCTCACCAGATGTTCAGTACTTCTTTAATAAAATGGAAATGATATTGTTAAACAAACAGAGCTCATTGTCTTTTTGAAAACACACAATGGTTGAATGTCGACACTGCGCTGGGTTAACAAAATCACTGGACTAATCTACAACAGTAACAAGGTCAGTGATTCATCAGTAGCAAAATGTAAACACAAAAAAGCTTTTTCCTGTTTAGTGCAAATAAAAACTACATTAAAAAACAACAGCTTGATCCAAGCCTTAACAAGTGAAATAAACGTTTTGAATAATTTAACTAAAGGAAACATTTATTGTTCATTTTGTGCTAATTATAGCTGTGTTAGTGGAGGGAGTTGATAATTTAGGCTCTTGGGCTCTGCTTGTCACAATGACTCCTTGAAGCTTCAGTGACTGCCACAAATAATGTGTGCACTTACTTAATAAAAATTAGCCTCGCAATCAGACGAGTTCAAAGGGAATTCTGGGCGGCGGCGGATTAGGCAGTCGACATGAAACCACAATGGTTGAATTGTTGTCGCAAGGAAACGGCAGCCTAAATCACAGTGGTCAGATTACAACCTGTTTTGTGCTATTCGGATGATAGAAATGGAGAAACGGGGGAATCGTGAACAAATGTAGCTCTATGGGAGAGACCAAGGTAATATTCACGGCTGCAAACTGTGAGGTAAAAATGCCTAAATAACTGGCAGAAAGGATTATTTAATGAGCCAACATCAAGGCCCTCATAGGCAGTGAAGTCAACATTATCAAGAGGATGCAGGTGAGTATAAGTGGATGCAAGCATGGGATGTTTGGATAGAAAACACCATGTTCCACATTTATCTGTGCAAATTTGATGGGAAATGACTCAGACCTAGCATGACGCTGTTGATCACAGAGAATGCAGTGTGTTTTATGTCTTTTTTTAATAAGAAACTAATTTATGTGTGAAGCAAATTCACCCTCTAGCAGAACAAGCAAAACCTGGACTGGTGAAATTCACAATGAGCCTTTTTTAAGAGAAAACAAATTCCTCTGCAAACATAAACACATTTTCAAAAAACGTCAGTTTCATAAAACATTTTCAACTTCAAGAGCCAAAAGATTTAAAAGAAAAATACTTTTGCAGTTCCGTCTTATTCGCTGGCTATTGTTATGACTCTTAAGAGTCATTGAAGCAGACTCATGTAGGAGTTTTACTCTTTGAATTTGAAAAAGATGTGTAAAAAGTAAGCATACATACTGTTACCTCTATCAATATAAACGCTGCACTGTCACTGTCACTCGTGTGCATATGTATTTGAGTCATACTGTAAAGATGCGCTCCAAACTGGCCTGATTATTATTTTTTTAAATTCATTTGCACATTTTCTCAAAGCTGCAGCAATGCAGTATCTGCTGAGCTAGGCCCTGAGTTTACCACACTGTATAGTGTAAAGCAATCCGTCCATTCTCCTCCTGTCGCTGACATCTACAAGACATATTCATGAGTGAAATGCATTGAGTTGCTACCATGAGTGGCTGATTAGGTCTTCACATTAACAAGCACTTGAACAGATGTACCTAATGAGGTGGCTAGTAACGATATATTTCTTACAACCTGGCAGGAACCTCTAGTGCAAAAAGCTGCAGTTCCTCAAATAGCCACTTGAGGCACAAAGGAAAGATGAACACCAACTCAAAGAGACTTCAAAGCAATGTTTGCTGATTCTGCTGCAGAAACATGAACGGGTAGAAATGGAGACTGCAAATATATAGGTGAAATCCACGAAGTAGCCAACTTTATTTTTTACATTTATTATAGATGTTTTAAGGCTGTAAAACCCCTCACTCTTACACTTTTCTCATTCAGGCATGAACATTTTCACACTTTTCTCTCTTGTTTAAACACTAAGAAAAAATAAGTCCAGTATTATAGAATGAAACCTAAGATCAAATCCTGTTTTCAGGTCCAGAACATGAGAATAGAGCAGCTGCGAGAGAATTCAACATCAATGAATCATTAATAAATCAATGAATCAGAAGTCCAACTTTTTGTGCGATGGTTATCGTCCTCTGCCTTTTGGGTGCTACAGCAAGCGCCTTTGATGGTGCAAAATGTTTCTTCTTTGTTGGGGAGAAAACTTACAAACATACAGTACAACACTTCAGGGGCACACTGCTAGCACACTGTAAAATTGCACACACAAAAAAATCCGCGAAACAGCGAGGCCG
>NW_005187539.1:525244-551502 GCF_000239375.1 Pundamilia nyererei | reverse complement strand
TATGGTGGTTTTGAAGCAGTTCTAATTTAGTTATCCGAGTTATATGGATTGTTGTATTGTTACATGTAAAACAGCATTTCAAGGAAATCTTTGCTCCACTTGTGGTAAGTGAAGGTCTGGCATTACTATTCTGGTATTATTTGCTACATGTTAGTGATACTTAGCGCTGACTACAGAATGTGTAGATGCTACTTACTAACAAAGTTATCTTGGCACGCAGACGGGTGAAGCATGCCGCATTGAAAATAATGGGCAAGATATGTTGTTGCTTAACATATCAACACACACACACACATTTTTATGTCTATATATATATATAGATAGATAGATAGAGATAGATATTACTTTGCTTATTTCTGCTGCTTGACTTTTCTTTGAAGTGGTTGAAGAACAACTCAGCTTCATTTCCTGCATGTATTTTTGACAGGCCCAATCTATCCTCGCATCTGCACCGAGAATGTGTGTGACAGCTGTTTGTTTGATTGGACATTCCAAGTGTTTCATTTGCAGTTTTCATGCCAGGTTGTGAAAGGGATTTTGACACCTTTGCGTGTTGATTTGTAGTTAAGTGCACATATTGTTCATTTTCCTTTCAGTTTGAGATAGATAGATAGAGAGAGGGTGTGTGTTTATGTGAGTGTGTGTGTGTGAGAGAGAGAGAGATGGTAAAAGAGACATAAATTAGATATTTATTGCTAGCATTACAATTCCCATTGCTCATGAGATTAGCTTGTTTAACATGGACCATGTGAAAAAATGTGGCCAGTGTTAGCTAAATAGCTGATTTAAATGGGCATGAAGTTATCAAAATGTATACATCAGCCAAGTCCTCTTGCATACCATTTTAATTTTGTGAAATAAAGCGTTAGATAGATAGATTGATAGATAGATAGGAAACTAGCAGCTATACATGCTCCAGTCTCAAGTGCAGAAGCAAAGGAAGCATAACCTCCACTATGGCACATTTACTGCAAATGGTGACGCAATCGGCTCTTGTGGTTTAAAGCTAAAGATAAACCAGGTCAACTGAATATTCCTTGTGGCTTGTGGGAAGGGCTTTGTCTTATACATTATATAGTCACAGTGTGCCATGCCTGCACAAACCCTTGTCTACATGCACTGCAGTCTGCTGCTGCATTTCTTTGTCCCCCCAGAGTTGCTCCCAACTCGCCCCTTCTTACCCCGCACCACGTTGGCAGCTGCAGGTGGCGTTTCCGTACAATATTTAACAGATTCACACATGCCTATCCCCCACCACCCCTCCCCATGCACCCTCCACCCTGCTTTCCCAGCGGGGCCCTGCATGGCGTTTGAGCTCTGAACAGCATTACCATCAGTCCAGTGTAAATAACATGAAGTGGCAACTCATAAATAGTTAATGATGCAAAAAATCCATGAAGTCGCTCCCTCGGCTCTCTGAACAGTGCGCTGCTGCCGGTTGCTGCGTTTCCTGGAGGGTCTTGTGGGGCACGCAGTGTTAGTTTGAATCATTGCCGGTGCCGTGACAAATTCACAGAGCGATTAGTAACAGGTGGTAAAACGCCACAGCAGGTTATTCAAGGCAGGCAGATATCACAGAGCTAAAGGTAATTATAAATGTTTGCACTGCATGTCAATAGAAGTAGACATGAACATAAGACCTCAGTAGCAAATAAGCGAGGAGCACTTTGTTGTTAGGCTCAAAGGAGCTCACTGTGCTGGACAAACTGAAGGCCTGCGTGTCTGAAAATGCAGCACAGTGGGAGATTTTGAATGGCATCCACTGCTGCTACTTTCTGACTATGGCATGTACTCAAATCATACTCGGGGCTTTGTTCAACTTTGCTGTTAAATGACCTCTCAGATCAGAATCTAAGGCGATCCTGTTCAGTCGTAGTCTTTTCATTTTTATCAATGCATGTGTGCCAGCAAATCTAACTTATTTTACTGTTCCTTTAGACAGAGCTGGCTTCCATCATGAGTAGTAAAGTGACAAATCAATTCTATGTAAATTATATTCCCTTTATATTACTTCCCTTTTTGGAGATTCATTTTATTTGATCACTTCTGGGAGCCCATCATCCATTGACCTCAGATGGTAGGTGTCTTTGTGTGTGCTGTATTCATGTTGTTCTTAATGTGACCGTGTGGATGTTTAATCTATGATGACTGGTTGTATTTGAGGCTCAGAGTGTTGAAAAGTTTTGTAATTACTTTACCTTGTTATCAACAGTGCTAATGAATAATTTTACTAACTAATCTTGATCACGCTCTGTGGATAATGGTTACAAACTAACAGTACAAATTAAGAAAAAAATATGCAAGACATTTGCAAAATTAGAAATGCTCTTACAATCAACCTGATATTTACTTTCATTCATCATGTTTTTGACATTGGACACATGAAAAACTACATTAATGCAAAGTTAATAGAGACAGTGGCCAAGACTTTCTTTTTTGTTTGTTTATTTGTTTATTTATAAGGAACCCCATTAGCTTCCACAACAGTGGTTGCTAGTCTTCCTGGGGCCCAAACCATCAAATACCATTGAATAAAATGTTACACAATGAGCTGGATGCAAAATATCCACATAATTTGACTCTTACATCCACAATAAGGTTTTACAATTCTGAAAATATAAGCATGTAAATATTAAAAAATATAAAAAACACTCAAACAAAATACTCAATTTCCATTACAAGTGACATTACCCTCTTACAATACTCTTACTTCCTTTTTTGTGTGCTTGTTATTATTTATGGATTTATGGATGTAGGGTAAATTGTGAAAAGCCAATAAAAACTTGTCAGATGGCAAGTCTTTCCACTGATTGGCTCATTAAAGGTACGGTTTACCTGTATGCAAGAATGCTCACATATGACTGGTAAGTAAAACTCAAAACTACACACAGAAAAATTTGCAAACTTTACTTCTGTAGTAAATTAATTAAACTGCTTAAAGTTACAAACAGAGTTCATGTCACATTGAACACAGTAACTGTGTATTTAGTATTCATTTAGTCTCTTTGTTGGCTTGCTTTGGAGACATTACATCTTTTTTCTTTGCATCATGCACTTGTGGACAAATTTTTTTCAATCTAATTTTCAGATTTTTGTGTTAAATTACTTAAAGAGGTGTCTGACCCTTGTTTCACGTTACCTCTGGGCTTACTTCCTCATTACTTAGGGTCCCAAAAATCCAACTGCTGTATCATACAAGTAATGTAAGTGTGCATGCATCGGGTGTTAATGTTTTTTGGGGAGGGGGGTCATATATACACATAGGCATGTTTCTTTGCAGACTTTGTGAGGAAATCATGTTCTTTCTGAACTTTTACGCCAGAGTTTAATAATCATAATGACATTAACCCATATGGAAAAGAAATAGGAAAGACTTGCATCAGCTTTAGCTTGCTTCATATAGTGAATCATATAAGGCTTATATGATTTACTCATGACAGTGGCCACTTTCTTATTACTTTTATATATTGTTTTAGTAAGTATCCAAACTTTCATTTATATCATTTTTCAAGGGATCTTATATCTGTTTTCACTCTTGTATGCTTTTCATACAAGTTTCACACAAGACAGATACAAACTTTATAAGATTTATATATATCTTTTCCATATGGGTAATGCCAGGACCATATCATAAACCCTGACCTAAGCTGAAATGTAATCCTCAAAGTAAGGTGCTTTGGAAGGGTTTGACAACAAAGACAACTGACTCTAAATTTGTAACTTTGTAACAAAATTTCATCAAAACTGTGTTGTTGTTTTTTTCAATTTAGTAGGATAAAGGAGCTCTGTTACAGGCATGTAGTTTTCATATAACCCAGCAGCAAATCCATACTTTCTGCAAAGCTACGTTCTAAATCTAAATACATCCTGATAACTGTCCTCTTTTCAGAACAGTGACTCTATAATTGCCTGTGTGTGATGCATTTAGGGAAGTCTGTAAGCTGTAGTTTCAAAAAGATACCAAAGTGACACTGCAGGCAAAATTTGAATAAAACACAAGATGGTGCATTCTTCCTTTCACATTTTTTCTCTGAACACTTGTTAAAAATCCAGTTTTTAGAGAATTGTTGCTGTTCCCCTCGCCAGAAGTTTGGCACAATGCATGAAGTTGACAGTACAAATATAACCACATTCACACCAATTGTTTTCCTACATGGTGATTTATGAACAGAATTAAGAAATTCAAGCATCAAGGTGATCAAACAGTGTTAGTGTTTTTTAATCTGTCTTATTGCCCACAAAACACAGTGGACGTAATCTTGATGTAAACAAAAATAAGCATTTGTTGGTGAATTATTTAATCCGCATCATCCACCCCATGTTTGCAGTTTTAAGCAAACAAAGAAGGGAAGACAAGTTTAGTAATATTTTGATTCTGATTTAATTTTGTTGCATTTTCAAGAATAAGTACAGCACTTTAAAAGGACAATCACAACTGCTACCTTTTTCAGTATAGGAGAATCGATCCCATGATTTAGGTGTCTTCACAATGGAATGTGTTATATTGTACATACTGTATAGTATAATTACTATGTCCACCCCCGGTTATTTCCTTCAAATATGAAAAATGTATCTGTGGTCTTTGAGTGCTTTCATTTCAGGGAATGGAAGGCTGCCAGTTTGGAATCTGCAGCCAAAAACAAGAAGGCGGTATCTAGGGAACAGAATAAATAAATGAATAAATAATTGAGCAAATAAATAAATAAATACAGGCAGGATCTGACTCCAGTCAGAGACGAGCCTACTGCCGTGCTCAGGCAGACGCAGCCCGAGCTGGTCCCAGACTTCTTTTTAACCTGGGCCTCCCCCTCTTTCTCCAGGACCGCTGCATGTCCCCCCTTGATGCAGCACATTAGTTTCATCTTCGAATTGGATCTCCTCATGCACGCAGCGAGTTTCCCCATCAGCTGCCTGTCTGTCAGTGTGAGGATGGTAATTCGGAAGGGAAGGAGGCTGGGGAACAGCTGCTCTCGCAACAGCCAATAATAATGCAAAAACAAAAAAAAAATTACTAACCTTAAAAACCACAGAGATGGGACTAAATTGGGAATCTATACAGCTTTCGCGGGCCCTCTCCCGTGAATTGTCTCTTCCCTGACAAGCAGCTCATTGCATTTCCCATCATGCATCTGATCGGTCATTCAGAAACACAAAACACAAATAAGTCAAGTCGACCATCTGCTTGTTAGTGGCAACCATAAAAGTGCCTGTTTTTAAATAAACACTAAAATGACTCTGACGGGCCACCTGAATGGAAAATCAAATATTTTGTGTTATTTAAGGTGTGTTTCTGTCAACAATAAAACAAAGCTCGCCTTTAATTTATCACAGCAACACACAATACTTGTGTTGTCCTCATTTTCTAAATCAATAATCAGCCCAGCATGCTTCATTAACAGTGACCAATCAGAGACAAGCTGGGGATCTCATTTTACAACATGAGCATTCTGAAGACATAAACCATCTGCTACTTGTAGGAACAGAAAAATCAAATTAATCCATTCTTATCATGCATTCAGATTTTAAAGCAATTAAAGATGTTCTCAGTCTAATCGCAGACACAGAAGTAGCTTGGTAATGAGGAAGGCAAACTCTTAGGTGAACTTTCCAGGGTTCTCAACGGCGCGTTTGGAAACTTTACAAGTCTCACACACTCCAGTGAGCCGTTAGCCTGTACAATACAGATGTTGGCAACAACAATGAATTTTTTATTAAGCATTTAATCATTGCACAAACCCAGATTTCCCATAATAGGGGGGGCTCAAATTCAAAACCCAGGGATGCCAAATCATCTACAGTGTAATGTTTTCTTTTTTAATATAAGAAATAAACAGCTGCCAAACAAGCGCAACTGGTTTTAAGATTATATAAAAGCCAATGATGAACTAGAATTTTGAATTTACCTTAATTAAGCTTGGGGACTCGTGCTTGCCCAGAATGCTAATTTGAGCTCAGATGTGGTTTCGGTGCTTCGGTAACCTCAGAGGGCTCGGGCATCAAACCCCTGCAACTGCAGTTTATTACAGCATGATGCTGTCCAATTACAGTTAAAATATGGATGACTTTAAGACAAAGCACTACAGAGCCCTTTGCTTACTTAACCTGTGCCCTAAACCTTCGGGACGTATATGGAATAACACACACTTTGCAGTAAGCATTTGTCAAAAATGGCACTTCTGTTTCCTCTGTTCTTTCACTTATATCATCAGCAAACAAGAAAATTTACTTTGATGCTAACAAATCGAAATCACTGTAGCCTTTGAGCACACTAGAGTTGATGTGAGCTGGAAGAACAGTTTATTTTAAGCGATTGTTCTTGATCTCACATTCATGGAAGTTGAATGATTTCTTTAATAAACCTTCCCTCCCTGTCTTTGGGCTTTCCAGCTTTCCAGCCAAAATACTCACCTGTTCCATCACAAACCAGTACAATGATATACTGGAGGCTGTGCACGTAAATGGAGCTCATCACAGGCAAGTTATCACTGAAAGATATGGGAGCTTTGATGGTGCAACACATCTTCCTGTTTAAAGTTTCCCTGCTTACAGTAAGCATCACTTCAGTGCAGGTCTTTCATTTAAAACGACTGCACAAAGATACAGGAAAGACTTGCTACGTTACTTAATATTTAACAAGTGTTGCTGTTTTTAAGGAAAATTGTTGAGCTCACAAGATGTGCTCAGCTTTTTGTTTTCCTTTTTCTTGTTTGCTATGATTATTGCAATTATCTGGGCTATATTTCTACTTTAGTACCTTTCCCTCCACCCCAGTACAATTTCCATGTGCACTCACATTTGTGGCCCCAGTTGAAATTCATGAAGTCCCCCCAGTGCTGGGGTTTACTGGGCTGGCGACCAAGCCAAGAGCGCAATGAGCTCATTGTTACGCTCCGACTGCTGCTCTCGATTTCAGAGCTATCAACAGCTGTCGATCGGAGATGTCCTGGACCCCGTCCATCAATCACAGGCCCCCATCATCAGGAGACAAAACAAATAACAGGCAGCCAAATGTAAAGCCCAGAGTCAAACCAGGTGCAACAAAACACAAACGGAAGCGTGGCTCAAAACAGGGGTCTTTATGTAGTTCCTAACAGACTGTTAAGGTCAGAAGTTCAGCCGTGCATGACGTTTATGTGTTCACAACGACGCTGCCAGGTTGTGAGTTTCACTAATTTGCTCAGTTCAGCCATGCTGAAAGAAAAAAAAAATGCTTCTGAATAAGACTTCAAATCATCAAATGTGTTACTTTAACATAAAAGCAGGAGTATAACAAGCACACTGAACTGATAGCTTTAAGATAGCTTTTTCAATGACTATATGGCTGTTATGTGCTGTCATTAAAAAAATGCAGTGTTTTATTAAATCCCCTTTGTGGATGCAGTGATGCAACATATTTTGTGTTGATCCTTGCATGGTTCGCGTTTCACATGGATATGTTCATGTTATTCCAGGTTCAGACAGCTGACGGTAATATAAACAGTGAGCCAGCAACAGAACCAAAGAAGCTACAAACTACTGCCTCAAAATACATCCAGTCAAAGCACTGCAGTACCATAAATGGCCACTTGAGGCTGGACGTAAAAAGCAAAACAATGTCCACAGACTGCTGTTACTTTAAAGCAGAAATAAAAGTTTACAGCCTAGAACAATTAAAACATTTTTTTTCTTTAGTTAATTTTGGCCAGACATTTCCCGCCTGTACTGCTGCGGGGTGTGTGTGTGTGTGGGGGGGGGCACATGACTACTAACCCATGCAAAAAGACTGTGTTTGAATTTTGGTGAGCTAATTTCTAGTTGGTTAGTAGTAGTCTACTTGTGCATAAGTTAGAAATTCAGCCTTTCACCCAAAAATACTATCACATTGGGAACAATGAGGGCAAGACTACAGAATGGGCTCCACAAACCAGTGGGTGCTGTCAGAGTGTCTGTGGTGTATATATCAATAATGCATGATTAAAAGTATATATATATAAAAAACTAGCCTCCAAAGTGTGGAAGAATTTTCTTTTTTAGTCGGGTCACAAGGGGTCAATAATGAGTGATGCCTTACCGTGCCAGTGCTTGTAAGATACTGACTCAGCTTCTGTCTGGACCTACAGAGATCATCTATATTACCATTAGCAGAAAGACCTTACACAGTTAACACGCCTACGCTCACACGCCCCGCCACAAATATAATGTCTTGTATTCAGACAGTGATGTATGGAAAGAGTCATGCAACACACATGAATGCTTTACTTTTCCCCCTCTGACACCCCTGTGTTGCTGTAGTCTGTCCTTGTGTTTCTATGTAAGACATGAGTCTGCGCTCAGACTGCACAAGCAGACCTGACAACAAAAGGCTCATATGTTTTCTGACTGGTTCAACAACGTGTTTGCTAAATATAAACTTTTGTTGCGACTTGATTGTTCTGAGATGTAGATTTGAATTTTCAACTCGAAGGGAACTAACGTTGTCTTTGTATTGTTCAATAAAAAAAACACTAATGTTAATCATTAGAGCTCGCTAATATATAAAGTGCAACATTACTGAGAGCCAACAGTGTAGATAAATACAAACCTGTGCTGTTTATATATTTCCTATCACCTCCTGTTCCTATCAGAGCACACTTTGCTCTGACTTTCCAGTCTTAAAGCAGTCACGTTTAAAATGCTTATTTCCCATGCATCTAATCCTATCTGTTCTATTACATCATTATTTTATTCTGCCTGGTGCAACCCTTGATAATTAGATTTCAAGCTGACTGATAAGGCAAAACAAACAATTTATGGACTCAAAGAATAATCAATTACTGAAACAACTGTCAACAGAACAACTGCCTTATGCATACAGCATCCACCTCATCTATGTATGCACTGCATCTTACTCTACACTGTACTACATTGCTGCAGCAGGTCACTCCATAAGCTAACCCTATAATTCAAAGACTAGCTGAGGAGGAATTGTAAGTCAGTGTATGGATCTTACTAACAGAGTGCAGGTAAATAAATCATCACCCAATCCTAGCCCTCCACTAACCCTTACACCATCTGTTAGCATCAAAACTATATGACACAAGGATACATAATTAATAGTTAAACAACAATCTAATTAAAACGGACAAACTGGATGCTCTTGCCATTAGGGAGCTATAATTACAGGCTAAATTTTAAGCTAGAATGAAATATTTAAACAGGAAAATTATCTTTCACTCTCCAGTCTTGAATGCATTAATATGAATATGTGAAGTGCATTCGAAGTGGGACCTACAATATGTAATTTTCCTTCATCAAAGCAGTAACTAATTGTTAAGTTTGCTGCCGTGCCATATGTGCTGTGTTGCAGGATGAGTAATACGAAACAGACTTTTACCTTTACCGGGTTTAACTTTCTGCTATGAGACCTCGCGTGTTGTCGTCAGTTAACCAGCTGTTGCCCACTTGACCTATTTGACCCTAATTTATATTAGTTCCATCATCCTTATGCATGGCTGCATTGTGCAAAGCCTGACGCATTGGCATTACAATACAATACAGCTGATATTTGCATGTATGGACAAACAGATAGAGGCACACACAAAGGAACACACACACACACATAGATAGAGGGTAACATGATGTTTCCCCAAAGGCCCATCAATTCCTATGTGTAGCAACTACAGATTCGAAGCCGCCATCAAAATCCAAACAAGATCCGTCAGCAATTAAGGGAATACGGGGGGGACATTAGAAAGACGAGCTGCTATCCGGCCTACATTCCCATTCCCTTCACAGCGGGCAGTGGGATGAGTCTGGCACTGAGGCACTCATGGAAGACCCACGCATACCCTGGGTCATCTATATTCCACCCATGTTATGGCAATATTGATATTGGCAGGCAGGCTGCTGATATTGGGTACGTAATGATGCAATTAAAACAGGAGCCATTTTACTATTATTGGCAAGAATGTGTATCGCCCCCCCATCCCTTCCATTTTAGGAGGCAAATATGATTTGGAAGCAATGCAGAGAGATCCAGAGAGAACCCACTCGTAATAAAAGAATTCATCTTGTCATATCAATGTCGTTTTTTGGTTCATCTGTTAATGCAGTTTATTAGAGGGGGAGAACTGTACTTTTTTGTAGGGGCTCACATATTTACATAAATCTATCATGCATGCGGCAGTCTACATTCTCCTCAAATCACAAAGTACAGCACCATAATTCACCTTGCAACAAACCATTGAGCCGAGTCTTATGTTTTGCTTAACTGCACTCAAGTTGAGAATCAAATATATAACGAGGGAGAAATGCTTGTTTTATCCATTATTGAAGTCATCTGCAAAGATATGAGATCTGAAAAAGAGCCCAGAATGAAAGAAAAATGCAAATCAGTCCAATAATATTGGTTTATGCACAGGTTATATACCTTGGAAATAAAAGACCTGAGTGCTTTCAGAACCATATGTTGCTTCTTTGTTCCAAGAGGGGAGATGCATTCATGTCACTTATGTTTCTGATTAGCAAAATGATTTATGCCACAATCACTCAAAAATTCAGACAGCAAATGTGAAAATGCATTGTGACTCCACCAGATGTGCACAATAAAACAAGATTCCCATTGTAATCTGGGGTACTTAGTTTATATGAAGCTAATATAAGGCACGCTCGGATGTGGCAAAGTCACTCTTTTTAAAATTTGACTATAAATGATTGGAAATAAATTGTGTGTTTTATGCTGGATGGCATGAGTGGGTTGATAAATTAGGAACAGTTTTGTACCCTGACTTATCTACAAGACAAACCTGGTGGAGATCACAGGGATTAATTGCTTCAGAGGTGTGGAACGCCGCTTTCCCATTCTTCCCTGTGCATTCTGTGCCTAAACAATGATTAATCACCCTTTAACTATTCCCCAGAGGATGCCGGCATTTGCCAAGCCTGGCCTTATCCGCCGAAATCCGCCTGTGCAGGTTGAGGAAGGTACTTGCCAGGTACAGCGAAGGCAACCTGTCCTCATCCGTTATCAGATTAGGGAAGTGTCAGGGAGCAGACGCACAGGAGCAACGCTGTTGTTCCTCACAGATCCCAAACCACTGCCCACCAACTCCTCCTCCAAACACCCCCCCCCCCCATTTTATTTTCTCTACTCACAGCCCTAACCAACCCCTCCATCTCTCCAACCTCAGCTGCCACTCACTCCAAAACCCATCAGCTCTGTCAACTATTCCCAGCCAATCACGTGGCCAGGCTGCACTGGCAGCTTGCGGTGCTGCTGATCTTCTGCCAGCAGCGAACGCTGCGAATCAGATGCCTCCAACTTCTGTGGAAAGTAAAAAAAGTGCCCTTTTCAAATGCTTTCCTCAACCTAAACATATAGCTGAAATCACTGCAAGGCTAACTAACATCTGCCATTGGCCTGTCAGGATTTCAATCACCTCAGCCCTAAAACCTGATATCTTAAAACCATGTAGCTGCTTGGAATAATTTTGATATTAGGCAATCAAATTTTTCATTCAGGTAAATGAAGCTGGTATTTCTAATCCTGGTTTTCTTTTCTTTCTTTCTTTTTTCATATGAGATCTACTGAAATAGTGTTTTAGTTTACACATCCTCACAACAAGCAAAAAGATCCCTGATTTGATCCTGGAGAGAGACACTAATCAAGCAAGGGCATGTGGTATTTACAGTTAGGGTGAAGCTTCCTTCTGACCATCTGAAGACACATTCTATCCATACAGCAGATTTTGCAACATCTCTATAGGAATATTTTAGCTGCTTAAAGTCCATTCAATTTATTCACACTATCTATCCAGACCACATAAAACTATCCAGTTATTAAAGTTAACTTAAGTGTCATCCAAACTGATTTGCAAATAAAACACTGAAATAAAGCAAACATTAACCATTAGATTGAACCATTCGAGAGGAGGCTCCTCTTGGTAAATATCATGAGCTCTGACCACATGACCAGCTGATAACGATCAGGGTCAGCTAGCTGTTAGAGTAGCGACACCTGACATCCCTGAAAACATCAGAGCACTTTTGCAGATATGCTCTATTTAGATAAATCAACTAGATGCTGCAATATTTTCACCTAAAAAAAGCTTTAAGTGTATTTGTTGATACAAAAACAGTATTATTTGAAAACTTCCTCCACCATTGCAGCTTGTGATTTAAAAAAAAATGCATTCTGGGATACCTGTCTGTCCACAGCACCATCGACTCACTGCGACACTGGATCAATCCATTATTTGGAACCAACCTGTGCCCTGTAGGGTTAAACGAGTCCAATCAGTGCCTTCTTGTAACATCGCCACTGACTGACGCCATAGATGTAACACTACCTTATGCCATAATAGTCTAAAAATGCTGAGAAGTATTTACCATACTAAAATGTGACTCAACCAAATTCACTAAATGTCCTAAACAGCGAATGAAAGCCATTCAGTTTTCTGATCTAAAGTCATTTTTTGCGTTTTTTACCCTTATTATCTGATTTTAAAGTGGAAATATGAATACATATTTTCAACAAGTCTTCAATGCCGTCATTAAAAAGAAGACTTTTGTTGGAAAATGCCCATTTTGATAAAAATAAGCAGAAATAACTCTTTCAGTACTACTGTTCAATTGCTAAAAATAAACTATCCATCCTCACTGGAAACTTATAAAAAGGTCGTGGTTAATGAGGTGGGAAAGGAGCCTCAGAGGTATTATTGTGAGTCACGGATCCCAACATAGAACAACAAGGGCAAGACAATCAGTGAGACCTCATCCAGCCTGGGGACTCACAGGACAACTTTGTTCTGGTCAGTTAGCAAAACGAGGTTATCCTTTTAATATTTCATGCCACCTGCAGTGAGTGCCTGCTTGCACTAATGTGAGGAGCTTATAAACAGGCTGCTGGTCCCCTGCTGATCTTTTTCATGACCGTGGCTCATAAGTGCAGGCTTTATCTCCATATCAACTCAATATCTCAAATGGATAACTTGTGTTGCCTCTGATTTGCGTTGGAAGAGGAGTGAGGCGTGAAAGCTGCGGCAAAGGCAGGGACACCTCTTGCTAATGCTGTTTGAGTTGCCTGGAGGCCCTGAGGGGCTGCCTCACACTCTGTTCCCCACCTCACAGATGGACCACACTCCACCACTGTCTACTTTATGCTTCCCTGCTCTCTATCAGCTGTCAAATGCAATGTTATCACTAAGCTATACAACCAAAATAGCAATTATTCAACAGGAGCATCACCACAAAAGTTGAAAGGAGCTTATTTGTGTTACAGTGCAGAAGTGTTAGGCATGTTTCACTCACACTGTTTGTTGCCTGGTGTTGATAAAACTGAATTTTCCCAACAAAACTGATAAAGAAATGTTCCCAGTAACTATATTTAAAACGTATTTGTCATGAAGATGAATGGATCATATAGCAACTAACTGTTTTTTAACAAATGTTTCTGAAAACAAGCAGAACAGTGTTGTACAGTCTGTGAGGACTTTTTCAGCAGCTTTGTTGTAATTCACATCAGCGGTCTAGTGATCAGTCATGCAGCTCTTTGAGTCAAACTCAAGAGTTTCCCAGACAGGAATAGGCCAAGTCTTGGATTATAAACCTTTCTCAGTGTAGATTTCCATTGAAATCATCTTTTTTGTTTGTTTTAAGGCTTAACCAGTGTCCACGAAACCAGCATTACAAGTTATAATGGGAATACAATTAAAAATTATTTTAAATAGGACTTTCATTAAGCTTTGGAGTTTAGTTTCCATTAAAAGAGTCAATTAGCTCATTAGCTACAGGTTTAGCAAGTGACTTCCAGTAGTAAGTAACGTGTCCTAAGAGATGCCTTGTTAAAAGTGTCCTTGGTTCACTTCATAAAATTAAGGTCCAATTCAAATCCTGCCCCTGCACTCTATCAGTTCATGAAGTCACACTTGTGGCTGTGAAGAGTCTCTTAATAAGGAGGTGTGGTCAAAGCACAAGGCAAAGGGAAAGCTTCACCTTTCCAATCAATGTGTGAGTCAGTTTAAACTTCTATGCTCTGGATGTATTAGGATCAAGTGCCATCCATCCACTCCTGGAAACGAGCCTGTGCATTTCAAGTGTTTTCACAGCAAAATATTTTCCACTGTGCTCCCTCTTACCTTTGCTGTTGTTCAATATTAACCTTATATCAACAGTGTGAACAACAGAATAATATAGACAGAAGTACAAAGTGCTCTGCAAGAATAATCTGGTAAAACAAACATATCATAACATCCCAGTTTAATCAGGTAAAAGTAGAGAGAACAGATAAAAGACCAAAACAACAAAACTTCATTGTAAGCCAACTTTTATTTGTGTTTATATAAATTGCTTTCTATTATATAGTGTATTTCTATTGATACACTTTGAAAATATTATTGGGTACAGGGTACACATTGAACAGGTTTACAGTCACACATCTATGCAGATAAATACTGTATTGGAAAAATTAAATTAAAACACTCTTTCAAATACTATCTACAGAATATGTACCGGTACAGTACACTATATTTGACGGAGCTACATATAGGAACCCATTTTAATTACTTTTTTTTTGTCTGACTTGCTTATGTGCAAGTGGACTGAACACTTGCACCACCAACAGCAAAGGTATGATTTGCAAAAAACAATAATTAATTGCTTCAGATATCTCTTCATGTAGGGACTCTAAGCCCATTGGCATAAATGTTCAACATGCAAAGTTACACCAATCACAATCTTTTCTTGGCCTAACTAAGTAGTAAAATGAACCAAGAACTGCAGGAAACAAGAATGAAGCGTAAACAAAACAGCATGTAATGCTTAATAATACTCCAACCGAGGACGTGAACTGCAGCTCTGAGGTGTATGTGGATCCATATTGTTTGTTTATGGCATTGTATTGTTGGTGTTCTGCTTTTACGTCCTTTCCTTTACGCAACCATAACATGACATTTACTGGCATGGGAATATTGATAAAAGAGAAAATTCTTATATTTGTGTTTTCGGGTACAGTGATTTTAAATTTAAAAAAAAAGAAAAGAAAAAACAAAACCTTCCAAAACCAGATTGTTTAAATTATAAATTAGTAATTGTACTCAGGTCATGTGACATGACTAATAAATTTACGGTTGAGGGGTTTTAAAATTCTCGAACTGTGTGGTACACCTAGTTTACCTCGACAAGCTTCACTCCCGGGAGAAGGTCTGCAGGAGCCTGTGATCCGTAACTGTAATTATTCACTTGACAAGGTCTTCCTTGTAGTACATTGTACATTAGGCTCATTTAAACACGTGACAAAACACAAGCATTTTTGACAAGTCTCACATATGTTAACAATGGCAATGTGTTGGCGCGACACCGCATTAAAAAGACATCTTTACACCGAGAGACACGTTCTCATAATGCTACAATATGCAAGCTGTTATATTCAAATAAACAGGAAGTGAAATGTGAATGCACACCAGCGTTAATCAGTTAGATTTATATTTGTCAGATGTGGGAGGAGGTGAAAGAGTTGATTTTATTTCTTTATTTAGCAGCTTATCACATTTTCATTACAGCAGCCTCTTACAACAGCTCAATCAATCAATCTGGATCATCTGTCAGCTAATCAGTCAACACAGACAGAGCAAGAAAAAGGAAACATAATGTGAGGAGAGTAAAACTAATATGACCTCCTTATTTACAGCACTTACTCTGTGTAAACTCGATTTACTCCCATTCTATCACTGGCTAAAGTAAATGATGAAAACATATTTATTAAACATATATTCTGACAGATGCAGTAAGAACTGAGAACTGGCTGCTGATTTGGCTTAAGGTCAAACTGGCTTAAACAGGAAGTACGTGAAAAGTATAGATAAGTAAATATCAAACGTGGTGAATATAGTCGAGTAATTCTTTGTCTTTATTTTATTTGACTTACCGTTCGTCCTAAAGGGCAGCTGTTTGTATTAGGCATGGCCGAGAGCAAAGTTTTGGGTAAAGTTGTCACTTTCTGCTCCAAGAAATCGAGGGACCAGCAGCTGGCAGGTGCAGCAGTTTATCACAAACCCAGAAATAATTGAAAGTGACAACTGGCAGCACCACAAATGATTTATTAGTCTTTTACTCAGCTCCTAACCATCCTCGGGGCTGGAATCAATTATTCACCAACTATGTGTCTTCAAATCATTAATTCTACTGTGTGGAGCCAAACGCCGCCCCACTTCGCGTACCTCCTCGTGCACCAGACCTTGGACTTGTTCCACCAGGTTCTACTCTGTCGGGCAGACATCTGCATCCAAGAGTCCAGCAGAGATACTGAACGTCTGTCCCCAACAAGGTCACAACGGATCAGCAGAAGTCCTTCAAGAAGCCATGCAAAGATATTTAGAAATATCTCAAACAACCAGAATATTATCTTTCAATACTGTTAGAAGAGTCTAGAATGAATATTTAAATAATTTGAATGCATCGCCTGTGCAGCACAAATTAAAAGCTCAGAAACAGCAGATATCATCAAATACAGGCAAGTATTAATTTATCAGGCTAATATTACTTTCATTCAAATCCGGATATCAACCAGTTATTGTTGTCCCCACCCATATGGTGGATACAGTGGTTGGCTTTGAGAATTTAATTATGATTGTGAATAATTTTTTTAAGCGTTTAGATTTTTTAGCATCTATTGTTTCAAAGGCTTTTCCAACCTGCCACTGAAAAGGAAAATCACAGAGAAGCACTTGTAGCAGAGCAGTGTTTTGGCACAACAGCTGTTGGTTCGTGAGATGCTGAATACAATTATGAAAAAATGAAATATTCGGTCAAATAAGAGTCTGAAGGAAGGAAAAAAAAAACTTTAAGCGATACAAAAACAACAAATAGTTGAAATTGGAACACATGTTCGAGTGTGTTATCACAGAGAAAATCTAATCAAACTACTGAAAGACCAAAGCTAATAACTCTGAATTACACGATTTAAATATACGTACCTATATTTTTGAACATTTTCAGTGTGATTCCAATAATGAGTCTGATGTTTTTTTATATCTTTGTTTAATAAGAGATGTGATTAAAGAAAATATTTATTTATTTTGAGGGAAAACTGACTTCCTGGAAATGTCTCAAACCCACTTATCATCGATTAAATAGTGCACTTACTGAAAACTATATTTAGATACACATTAATTCACATTTGCTGCAGTTTACTCATTACAATTACATACAGCAAGTCGGGCTTTAGATACACACAAATATTTATTATGTTGCATTATTGCAGTTTAAGTTGCTTTTTTGTATGAAAAAGCTATAAAGTTGAGTTCGATTAGTTACTGATTTACTGCTATTATGTCCACATTGTTATCAGCTGACTATTTGAAAATAATGTGCGATTGACCGACATGATCTAAACTTCTGTCTTACATTCTTCCCGCTTGATCCAAACAGATTTTTTCATGTCTTTGTACTCCTGTATATGGATCATATTAGGGGTGATTTCCTGTTACTGTACAGTACATCATGCTGTGATAATTATCTTCCTTTTCCTTCATTTGATCTCATCTTATCAGTCATCCTCTTTCTCTTTAGCATATCAAAACTGTGACAAGAAGCAATAAGGCATTTAGAGATTTTTTTGTCTCTTTTTTCATTCAGAAGAGTTTAGGTTTTATGTATAATTAATCTGGTGTGGTTTTAAAGTTCAGCAAGCAGTATTTTATCTGTTATAACTCAAACCCTCTCATCTTTATGAATACAAAGCATATATAATGTGCTGCCTTCCTATTATTAATTATGGAAATAACACAACAAAAGCACATCTTAAATCCATTACTGTTGTAAGCTAGACTTGTCTCAATAAATCAGCGTCTACAATCAAAATTGAAATAATTTTTTATGCATAATGTATGTGCTTGTTGCCACAACATCTGTTCATTATGCAGAGTAATGCATTCCTGTAGTTTTTAAAAACTTCAGTCCTATAAAATAATCATAATGACTGCTTCATTACGGAGCACGGGAAGACAGAAGTACATTTTACAATACGTCTCATGATTTACAGTTTCATCTACTTTTTATTGTCAAGTCAATCACAAGTTTGAGGAAGACTTGTGGGTGAAGACTCATTAAGGCAGATGTTTGTGAAATCACGCGCGTTCCGACAAAACGCATCAGGCTTGAATGTGAAGTGGGTGTGAGGGATGGTTGGACCCCAGTGCCACGAGTCCCCTGTCACTCATAAAGAAACCAATGCTCATCGCTGTACCTCAACTGCATTTATTAGGAAAATAAGCTTGTATTTCATTGTGTGCAAATGTTCTTACAGATGTAGAGAAAAAATGTAGAGACATTAAACATTCGTTTGCCAAAAATGTGTAAATGAAATTGTTTTATTTGGCCATATGGGGGCACTATGAATAGATTTTACATTTTCACAATTTTCAAATTGGACTTTGGGGTTTGGACTTTTAGCAATTTATTGTCTCAAAAC
This sequence comes from Pundamilia nyererei, assembly GCF_000239375.1. Taxonomy (NCBI): domain Eukaryota; kingdom Metazoa; phylum Chordata; class Actinopteri; order Cichliformes; family Cichlidae; genus Pundamilia; species Pundamilia nyererei. Next base: position 533,078 of record NW_005187539.1, on the reverse strand, counting down.
AAAAGCATTCTTCTTCCTTGTGTGTCCATTTTTTTTAATACTAATTAGTAGTTAATTATGTTTTATTGTGCTATGGCTTTGTCTGTTTCACAAATTTGTTTGTAAGCTTGAGTCATGGTAGACTAATTTTGAACATAGCATTGCAACAATGACAAATTCCTCCTTATGTCAGTAATTGATTTCATTTATTGATTAATAGGATCACTCATTCTAAATTAAATGTTTTTTTAAAACTTTAATTTGTATTTATTTAATATACTTTAATATTTTATAAGTAAAATAAGTATGCTCTACTTACAAAAAGCACTATCTGTATCTGTCTTTACTCTGTAATAGTGGTAAAGGTAGGACTTTAAGGACTAACTGTCACACACACGCTTACACTCTGAGTGTGTTCATTAGTTACACTTATACACTTCAGACTGGAAGAAGAGTCAAATAAAACACCAACCTTCTTATTGCTTCACCTCCTGAATCCCAGCCACTCCTCATCAGTACAACTTGGTTTGTCCTGGTCATCAATACCAGAAATACGAGGGCTGTTCTTTAAGTCGTGCTAAAGAACAGCCTTATTTCTATGTACTAGCTTAGATTCCCAATGCAATCAACTGTTGGGAGGTTAAGGTCTTGATGTTAAGACTTATACATATACATATACTGAGTCCTGTACTGGAGAGATTCATAACCCACACAGATATACAGGGTGGGCCTTTTATATGGATATACCGTAATAACATGGGGATGGTTGGTGATATTAAAGTCCTGTTTGTGGCACATTAGTATATGTGAGGGGGCAAACTCCTCAAGATGGGTGGTGACCATGGTGGCCATTTAGAAGTCGGCCATCTTGGATACAACTTTTGTTTTTCAATAGGAAGAGGGCCATGTGACACATCAAACTTATTGGTAATGTCACAAGAAAAACAATGGTGTGCTTGCTTTCAACGTAACTTTATTCTTTCATGAGTTATTTACAAGTTTCTCTTTGTTCACAGCCATTGACATGTCGAACAGGTTAACACGTGAGGAACGGATCGAAATTGTGTTGATATCTGGTGAACGCAGTAACCGGGTCATTGCAGCAGATTTCAATGCAAGACACCCTATGAGACCACCCATCTCCCATGCTACAGTTAGCAAACTGCTAACTGCAGCATGTGCACTAGCATGGGTTAGTGTAGTTTCAAACATAGTTAATCACAGCTATAGGAGGCTGATTAAAGTAAAAGTTCTCTACATTCTTTTAAAGTATATCTAAGACTATTAAAGCCTCATATTGACTATACATAAACTTTGTAATGTTATTAAGTGAAGCTGAAAAAGGAAGCTGCTGCAGAAGTGCCAGATGCTACAGTTCCTTAAGTGACTTCAACGGTGATTTAACCCAGACTTTCCTGCTGTAATGTCTAACTTTACAGCAGAAATACATAATGTTTTCGACCTGGTACGGAAAAAGAAAGAAAATTGTCTCTAGTCTTTACTCTAAGGAGCTTGGAAAGAAAAGCCACTGGACTTCTTTAAGTTTGTGGAAAACATTTCACCTCTCATCCGAGACGCTTCTTCAGTTCTGACAGCAATTGGTGGAGAGTCCCAGAAATAAGCCCTAGCTGGAGTTGTCCTTTGCGAATCATCTGCCTAATCAGATGAGCCAAGGTTTAAAAATGGGTGTGGGTCATTATCAGCCAATGTTTCAAGTGAAACCATGACTTTGCCCCACCCCATCATGCAATTTATTGAGATCAACTGACCCAAGATATGAGTGGGTGTTAAGGCGTCTGGGAAGGGATTTAAAACTGGATTATAGAAGGCAGACAGTTAGTGTCATAAGCCACCGCCTCTGTTGAAAGATGGTCGTTCACAGTGGACATAGATGTATTATTTCACTTCTCTTTCAGACCATCTGTCTTCTCTGCCCAGAATGTGAAAATTTGTGTCCTTGAAAGAGTGACTTTTGTCCTTTAGATGCAGAGGTACAGCTAAATCTTGTCCTATTGAGGTGGCTCCTCTATGTTATGTTTATGAAGTGGCTGTTTGGTAGTTCCAATGCAGAAGTCTGACCATTCCTCGCTGCACTGCAGAGCATAGCATACATTTTTTACTTTGTGTTTGGGAGTTTTGTCCTGGGCATGAACCAAGTTTTTGCCTGAGTGTATGGCTGGGTCTGAAGTACACTGGGATGTCATGCTTGAGAAAGACTCTCCTGAGTTTCTCTGATAAACCTGCGACATAAGGAATGACAATGTTGTTCCATTTGTCTTTCTGTTTGTCCCTAGTTGGTGTCTGACCTTGTTTACTGTGCAGTCTTACAAGTCACTTTATACTGTAAAGTAAAGCCTGAAATGTTTCCTGCACAAAAGCCCAACAATCAAGAAACCTATGAGCAAGCACTTTGCAATGGTAGGAAGGAAAAAAACTCTTTTTACAGGAAGATACTTGCAGCAGAACCAAGCTCAGAGAGAAGCAGCCGTCTGTCATAACTTGTTGGGGGTGAGGGGAAAGAGAAAAGAAGGAAAAGAAAAAGAGAAGAAAAAAAAAAGATAATAAACAAAATAAAATAAAGAGCATGGGGAAAACATGCGCTAAAGGATAGAGAAGACAAAAACTTAATGGCCTGCTGCCGTCGTATGTATGTAGGGAATGAAAGAGGTGAGTGGAGAAGAAGTGTGCATGACATGAAGTACAGCAGTCTGAGTCTGTAGCAGCATAACTAAGGGATGGTTCGGGGTCAGCAGATCCAGTCGTTAGTATAAACTTTATCAAAAAGGAAAGTTGAGTCTAATCTTAAAAAAGAGACAACTTTCTTCTGAATCTAAACCAGGAGCTTGTTTGAGAGGGGAGGGGCCTGAGAGGCTCTGCCGCCTGCTTCTCGAAACTCTAGGAAAAGCAAGTCAGCCTGCAGTCTGAGAGTGTGGTGCTGTGTTGGAACAATAATGTATGATGTGGTGTTTGAGATATGATGGGGGCTGATCATTCAAGGTCCTGTATATGAGAACAAAGGAGGGGGCTTTTTAAGGGAACTTTTAGAACAACCTGAAATTAACTACATATTTGTTTGATGTGCACATTGATGTGACATCCAGATGATCCAGCCATGATCATGCCTTCCAGAGTATGTATCTGTTTGGGCACCATGTTTTGATTAGATTTATTATTTATTTATATTTATTATTTATTTCTAAATTTATTTGGACTTTTTAGACTCAGGTACAAAGATAATAATTTCAGTTTTGTAGAAACTTAGGAGAAGAAAATATCTTTAAGATATGTCTTTAGTTTAACCAACTGATTTGCGTCATCTGACTTTATAAATAAAGATAACTGGATATCATCTGCATAGCAGTGAAAAAGTATGCAGTGTTTTCTAATAATGTTGACTGAGGGAAGCATTCCCAGAACCCCGGGGACCTCCGTGACTAACTTTCATGTAGGAAGATGACTCCCCATCTATGTGCACAAATGTGATTGAAAGCACTGCAGCACATTTCCTTTAATACCAAGACTGTAGTCTAATCTCTGCAGTAAAATGTTATGATCAACATTATTGAATGCTAACAGGCCAAGCAGGTCAGAGGCCAATTCATTTGTACTCTTTATTAGTGCTGTTTCAGTGGTGAACTCTGCATCCTGAAACTTGTGAATTAGACCATTTGTAACCAGTGTGTTTCTGCGTTGTGTCTGACAAAGAAAGGTAAAAGAAAGAAAGACCTCCAAGTATATAACTTGCTCGCTCCAGCTCCTCTCCCTCAGGGGAATTGTAGAAAAGGGGAGAGGCCAAAGGGGTACACTGTATTTATAGGGTTGCACCAAAGAAGAAGAACAATGAGGAGGGGCTCTAACTGATAATGAATATAACTACAGGCTTGGAGGTCCTAACAGTCAGGCATAAAGAACACATTTTGTGTAATTATAACAATATGTAATCTATGACTGGGTTACACATTCACCTGCACATGATCAGCTGGCTGTTTTACCACTACTAATTTCTGAAATAATGACAAAAGTTAGAAACAGGTCTATAATTAGTTATGACAGGTCGATCAAGCAAGAGCTTTTCAAGTTATGGTTTAATTACGGCCTCCTTGATACCCCGTGGTATGTAGCCTGTTGATCCAGATGGAATGATCATATTTAAAATTTTAAGAATATTTAAAGGTAGGATGTCTTTGAACAGTCTTGTAGGAATAGTATTAATTCCCTGACATGTCAGGGTTGGAGTTTGGAAAGATTAATAAATGAGAGAGAGTAAATAAAATAACAGTTGCTGTACTTAACGATGATAAGTGTGTGGGATGACTTTTGTGTTCTTTAGTGGTTAAAAATTAACTTGACTTAAAGGATCTCTGACTCTTTGTCAACCCGGCTGCAGTCCTGAAAAAAGCGTCCTGTGTTCCTCGATTAGTAACAAATAGTAAAAGTGCTTTATTTTTAATTAAATCAGCAAACTATCTTCCATAAAAACAACAACTTTTTGAAATAAGTGCAAAAATGTTTCTTCTTAACCCTATCAGCTATTTTCACCCCCACACTAACGAGTTATACCAGGAAACTTCAGATTTGTTGGTTTGTTTTTCAGGGGAGCCACCATATCCTACATCAGCGGGCCCAACCTTTTTTGCGCCACGGACCGGTTTATGCCCGACAATATTTTCACGGACCGGGCTTTAAGGTGTCGCGGATAAATACAACAAAATAAAACTAGTACCGGTACCGAAAATTTTTTTATTCATAACACACGTGAAAAGACCCAGGAAAACCGAGTTAACGATAAAAACGATAACAAAATAACGCTGAAAACCGATAAAAACCCTGAAAACCATACATTTCACACCTGAGCCTCAACTCTCGCGGCCCGGTACCAAACGACTCACGAGGCCCAGGGGTTGGGGACCGCTGTCCTACATCATACAAGGGCATAACATTATTAGCAACATTAACAATACTTCTGCCAAAGTAAGTGTTAACAAATGGCAGAAGATAACTAAAAAGGAAGCTTTTTTAAAAGTTAGCAGTACAAGTGTACTGAATTTGTTTTCTAGCATATAATGCATTATTAAAAATGTTAATATTATTAACAAATGATCAGAGAAAAAAGTACAAAAACTGCTAAATGTTCACTTTCTTTAGCATATGTCAAGATTAAAAAAAGAGAGTGGGATTATTATCATCTTTGAAAAAGCTAATTGGGTCTAATAATAAATTATAGCTTTTATCAACATGAATGCTAAAATTACCCACTAGAATTATTTTATGTGCGATAAACACTGAATCAGATAAAAACAATGAAACAAAACTGTGAAATCAGAATCTCTGAATAAGGGACAGCTGGACGATCGGTAACAATGTTTTCTTTGTGGCTCACAGTTGGAGGAGACCCTGTTTGTATCACTGACGAGCTGCACATTGCTACTATGAAATGAGATAGGGTCAGTACATTCAGATGCATAAGCTAGACAACATCTAAACAATACAACCTACACGTGCAAGAATTGGGAAGAATTAAGGCAAAGATCAAACCGTAACAATGTCTAGTTCACGGCTGTTTCAAGACAAATTTAGAAAAATTGAGAACACAACATGTTCTATTCCCTGAGTAGGCTTCAACAATGCGCCTCTTCCCACAACATGTTTTTAAAAGCCTTTGTGCACATTTTGGGGCTAGCAATCAGCAATCTTTTCGCTTTACAAAATGATGCCTGGGAAAGCCGTTCACAGAAACAATGTAAGTGAAATGTTATTGATCAGTTCTGCAAAGCACAAGTTTTTTCTTATAGGATTCATATTGAATATTTTAAGGTATTTTTAAGCCGTGGTTCTTTATTTTGGGTCATCCATCGCTTCTGCTTTTTTAAGCCATGGATGAATAGAAACTGCGGTGCACTTGTATGTTTCTGATAGCAAGTGATAAAAATTTACCAACATTATTTGCCAACATCTGACGCGTTAACAACCAACACACTGTGCTGCAAGAGAACAGATCTCTTCCTGAGAGCTTTTAAGAGGATGATGCTGCTTTGAGATGGGCTGCATATAAACAGTTATTATCTGTGTCAAAGTACGAGTGGCAGCGCCGGAGTGATGAAGAGGAATATTTCTGTGGCCCCAGTGTGCTGCCACGGGACTGTTATCTCTGCAGCCCATACATCAGACAGTGCTGCACACACCTCTTCCCTGTGAATGCAACATGACAGGTTCCTTTAGTTTCCCACTTCCAATGCAGATAACATAGCAGTCTTAATCTGGCATGAAGCGCTTAGGAGATGTCGGCCGATATGAATTGAACTGTCAATAACGCACACAGCAGAACACTGAGCTTTTAAAAATGTGCAAGGTCCCAAAGAATGTGTATATTCTTTGATACAGAGATTACGTTATCAGTGTTCAGGGTGTATATGCACAGCGCTATTCAAGAACTGATTGATAATGCAGCAGAGCATCCAACATTTTGATTATTTACATTTACATAAGAAGCAAGAAAATTGATTTTCTTTCTAAACAGCAAACACTCCTGTATTTACATTTTAAAGGCCTTTAGCTGATGCTTTTCTCAACAGTGACTTGCAATGGGTGCAACACTGGAATAAGCCTTCATGTTGCTGAGATTAAAAACAACTACCAGAGAGTGACTGTGAAAAGTTTCAGTTGTTCTAAAGTACCACATGTAATGTATACCATTGACTTCATGCTTAATTTGGTTTGGATTAAGAATCTACAGTTTGAACATTTGTATGCTGCATGTGTAATGTTTTAGCGAATGGAGATTAGAAATTTACATAAAAAAGACAGGATGTGAACAGTTAATAGATGTACAGAGAAAAGTGAAGAAATGCAGTGATTTACTGATGTTTGGTCCTAATCCAAGTCGGTTTAGGCCTGCATCATTTATCATGATTAGCTAAGAATGTAAACAATATAATGTCGATATATCCATGAATACAGACCATTTTTACCTTAAACTTTTACCTTTACCTTACTTAATCAGTCTAACCAAACATTTTACAAAGAATGAAATCATGCTGCACTGTATTGTGTTGGCTGCGACGGTTTCAGTTGCCATACTAAAGATGTAAGTAAGAGTCCAGTGACACAGGCCTACAGCCTGACCCCATGGCAACCACTGCTTACTGGAGAAAAATATGTATTTCCCATTCATGCTGACCTAGAGACAGGTGATGCTGTGGCAATCACAGATCACTGACAAGTTTGCAAGTGGTTCTTGGAATTTCTGGCAGTTGCCAGATGAAATTGGTCGCACAAAAAAAACAATTGCTTTTGATTGCTTTGGTTGTTATCAGATTTTTGTGGTTGCCTGTGGCTTTAATGGAAGACAGAGACTAGTCTGCTGATGCTTGCCAGAGGTTGCCAAGGGGTCACTCATTGGTCTCTAGGCCTTCAGTGTACTGACTGTCATAATTTATATATAAACGAATTAGCATGAAAACTGTTGAGGTACTCTGGTGGGATGTCACGAAACTTTGCAGGGTAGAAATACAACTTGACTGATAAAAACTGTGATGTCTAACTTATTATTGACTGACATCTTACAATCTTATTTTCAGGGTAAAGCCAGTTTTGGGAAGGTTACTTTTAAAACGTATTCTACTACAGAATACATGCCCCAAAATGTATTTTGTAACGTATTCTGTTACGTTACTCAATGAAAGTAACGTATTCGGAATACTTTGGATTACTTAACTTATTATCATGCTTTTTACAACTACATGAACGTACTATTGCTGTGTGATTTATTACTGTTACTGCAGATTACTCGCTATACCAATTAGATTTTAAATCTTAATATAAAATGAGTAACAGTAGGGTGGACATTAGGTAAGGC
>NW_005187539.1:522863-525224 GCF_000239375.1 Pundamilia nyererei | reverse complement strand
GATTTATTACTGTTACTGCAGATTACTCGCTATACCAATTAGATTTTAAATCTTAATATAAAATGAGTAACAGTAGGGTGGACATTAGGTAAGGCTGCACTTTTTGCAGCGATCTCGTATAGAAAACTATTCTGCGCGTATATAAAACAGGTCTGCGGCTCCAAACCGTAGTACAGGGACCTCTGGCTAATGCGTCGGGTTCGTGTCAGCTTGTAGCGTAAAACTAGCTTTACCTTGTTGTCTGGATCAACTTTGCTAGCGACAGACAGAGAGAGGCGTTGAAAGGCTGCTCCAGCAAAACCTATTGTTTCGGAGGAAAACACGAACACAGTGTACAGTCGAGTCTTAATAGCTTACTTACAGCTGGGCTTGTCAGGCACTCTTCTTGGCTGCAGTGGTTAATTTTATATTTACATGCTTCCAGCTCCCGTTTCTGGTCGGTAACAAATCGTACTTTTCAACTCTCCTTTTTCTCCCTCCTTGCGCTCACAGACACATAACGGGTATGGCAGTCCATTCTCCCTGCAGCACGGACTACACTGCCCATGAGGCTACATTCTTTAGGTCGATGCCTGTAACACTTTGCCTATTTCCTTCATATTAAATCATTTTTAGAATAATAATTTTAAAAAGTTTCTTCATGTCATTATGCGGGCCACAAGTAGAGGTGACATGGACCGCAAGATTGAGACACAGGCATTAGAGCCTCTTAATGTATGTTTTGTTTGGGTTTCCATCGGCGTGGAATTACCAAAAATAGAGAGAGCATAGCCTAACAAATGAAACTGGAAAAGACCGTTGTGTAATCCATTTATATGGCGATCGTGGCTCAAGAGTTGGGAGTTCGCCTTGTAATTGGAAGGTTGCTGGTTCGACCACCGGCTTGGACAGTCTCGATCGTTGTGTGCTTGGGCAAGACACTTCACCCTTTGCCTACTGGTGGTGGTCAGAGGGCCCGGTGGCGCCAGTGTTTGGCAGCCTCGCCTCTGTCAGTGCGCCCCAGGGTGGCTGTGGCTACAATTTAGCTTGCCATCACCAATGTGTGTGTGAATGATTGGATGACTGGATATGTAAAGCGCTTTGGGGTCCTTAGGGACTAGTAAAGCGCTATACAAATACAGGCCGTTTACCATTTTTACCATTTATTTCAACAAAGTAAATGTATTCTGAATACCACCTTTTTAAACGGTAACTGTAACGGAATACAGTTACTCATATTTTGTATTTTATATACGTAACGCCGGTACATATATTCCATTACTCCCCAACACTTGGTAAAGCCACTTAACTTTTAAAACGATTTAAATCAGATTTGGTGTCTGAACACATCTGTTCTTTATGTCCAGTTGGTTCCTGGGATTCCAGTTATGGCTCTCTCACCATTCCTTGGGACCTTGAGTTCTTTGATATGATCTTTTCATAGCACTTTGATTATAATTATAATTAAGTGACAAATTATATGTTGTTTTATACCGCCAACATCAAAATTTGATTATTTATTGTTTGTATGCCGGTAGACGTCTTTAATGTTTGTTTGTTTTTGTTTTGTTTTTTTCCAAAACTGTGAAGCACTTTGTAAAATAACCCCACTGCTATCCCAATATAGTTGTTGGATTTTCTTACGAATTCACCACCAGATTTGGATGAATGATCCAACTCCACTGCAGCAAACACACAGTAAAATGTGCATCTTCCACACATATCATCTTTTTTGGCAATTCCATTATCAATTACACAGTAAATGAGTGTTTCTACTACAGCTCATGCCTCCAGATGATCAATCAAAAGGTAATTCAGTGTTCATCGTGAGACCAACCATTCCTCCTCTTTATGGTGTGACTACAGTTTGTATGTTAATAGTGAGCTTTCAGGATCATTTTTCTACTTCTTTCACCTCAAACAATAAAATAGCCTGAAAGGGAGATTTAATATCCTTGTCTGACTTGATGTGAAAAGGCGACCCAACACTGCAACAATGCGGCATCTTGATGCAATAATCTCAAATTAAGTCATGAATAATGTAAGGAAAAGTCATGAAGAAGAATTAATAATTCAATAGATAAATAATTTACAAAATAATCAAATAAATAAATAATGACACACCATAAATAAAGCATCATATTAAATCTTTCCAGCAGGCAGCCAGATGCAAGAAGCAACACAAATAAAAACCAGGCAGAAAGAGTTTGTCCATTGTTCAACGAGGTCTTAGACGATAAATTAAACTTAAACGTCTCTTTTGGTTGTTTGAACTTCAAAAAAAAAAAAACCCTGAAGGATACTGAGATTTTTAATAACATGGCACACATTATCTTTGGCTAATTATTACCCGAGCATAAAACAAAATAATTATATGTTTCC
>NW_005187539.1:479845-522843 GCF_000239375.1 Pundamilia nyererei | reverse complement strand
AAACCCTGAAGGATACTGAGATTTTTAATAACATGGCACACATTATCTTTGGCTAATTATTACCCGAGCATAAAACAAAATAATTATATGTTTCCAGTTGATTTGACACATGGGCTGTAAAACATGCCATCGTCCCCCTACATTTCTGTCTGGCTGTGTTTGTTGTTTCCTATCAGCTACCAACCACCAGCAGGACACTCGTCACGTTTCACAGTATTATGAAAGCAACAAATATCTTCTAATTTACGAACAAGCAGTGACAGTGAAAGCGGTCACTCCTTCATCCATATCCAAACCTAAACATGGGTTTTCAATGCATTGATTTGTGTCTTGTCAAAACATTTGATTTGATGCATTTAACTGGTTTCAGGTATGAAAAAAACCTCATCAGTCGCTTCAGCAAATGTCCCGTAACAACATCTGATAGCAGATAGAAACTGATGTTATTTTACAGAAGAAGAAAAAAGAGAAGAAAAACATGTTTACTTCATGTTTCTAGATTAAAACACTAAACATCATAATGTTCTTTCTTTGGCTTCATGGTGGGGCCAGTGAATTTGTCACTAGAGAAGATTCTTCTGGTTTGATTCTCCTGGTTTGGCTGCGGCAACTCTGTGTGGAGTTTGGATGTCTGCTCTGTGTCTGCGTGGGTTTCCTCCGGATACTCTGGCTTCCTCCCACAGTCCAAAGACATGCATGTTAATGTAATTGGTGATTCTAAATTGGCTGTGGATGTGAGGCAGATAAAGTGCTTAAAGTGTAAAGCAAAAAAAAAAAAGCTTTGTATAAATGTATGGTTATGGAGAATTAAAAGTAATGTACAACACACTGCAGTAACAGATATCTTTTCTATACTTAAGTGCAGAAACTACAGCCCTGACATGTCATTGCCTTTCAAATAACATTATGAGCCTGTAAGCGTACATTTGCCTTGAGTTTTGTTTCCATTAAACACTGAGAAAGGATTCTGGTTCTTTCATCAGCTATTCACTAGCTGTGGACCAAAGTTGAGGGTCAGCAGGAAAATTAAAAACTGAACTGAAAATTCTTCCAAACTAAAGGAAACTGCAAAGTCAGGTGAAAAAGTGGTTCATTAGTCAGCACTGCATGCTAATCCTCTGCTCCTTTTCTAGAAGTTCAGGTTACACCTGGCCAGTGCTTCCACTCTCACAAACACAAATTTTTAGACAGTTGAAACTTGGACACAATTGGGTGTTCCAACAAACCAATGATCCCAAACACACATCAAAACTACTTTTGAAATGGATACAGCAGGTTAACATTAAGCTTCGGGAATGGCCTTCCTTAAGCCGTGACCTCAGCCCGATTGAAAATTTGTGAATTATGCTCAAAAAGTTTCCTAACTAAGTAAAAAACCATCAGCCATCAATATTTAACCAAACATTAGTGAGCGTACATGTAGCTGAACCTATATGTATAATTTTGATCCAGTGTGCATTAGAGAATATCCAAAATATATTAAAAGTTGTGCAGCCAATTCTTGCTTTTTAAAGTCGTGAAAGATTTATGCTGTACAATCATTCTACCCTAGAAACTTCAACAGGTCGAAGGAATCATTGTATGGAAACTTCTGAATACTATTACTAAATATTGATTATAACAGCATTAAAACTGATCTAAATCTGCTTTAAATATTTAATTACACAAAGTCAACCTTGTGTCTTGGTTGCCCCAAAATTTGCCTTCCTTTACGCTCCAGTGTTGAGCAACGTATTGGTATCTTTTGAGAACCAGCTTACATTTTGACAGTTGTGCCTAAATGTTTCCTAGTGTGAAATCTAGGGTAGTTTCTGTAATTGTGCTTTAATGGACTACGTGTACAACTATTCTGAGGTGGCCCTATACTCCTAAGATGCCATAGTTAGTTTTCTTGTTCAGCTTGGTAGCAGTTTTTGTTGGTAACAGATATGCAAGGAACCAGTTTGGCACCAGTACCAGCAGAGTATTGATGGAAACAGGGTATATTTGGACCAACAGTTTAGATAATAATGATATCAAAAGAGCAGAGCAGCAGTAGCAGGAGAGGAAGTCTTTGTTTAGGCTGTCTGTCCTGAGGGCACAAGTGCATCTAACTTCTCATAACCTCTTTGGTGTTTACTTTGTCAGCCAGAGTTTCACACAAAATGCTGTGAAATTATATGATAGGCTTATACAGTGAAGACTTTTTAGCCCGTGCTGCTCTCTGCCCATTGAAGACATCAGTTTTCCCGGTGCCATCTGCCTATCAACCTTACCCTATCAAGAAACAATCAACACAACCATCTGCGGTCTAGTCACCAGTCCTGTTATCCCTCCAAACCAAATAATGACAAACTGGAAAAAGCAGGGTGAGTAAGTCACTGGTGCATCTATCAAGGAGGAATGTCTGTCAACAACAGAGGGCTCAATCAAACAGAAAGAGCAGAAAATACTGTTTAACTTCTTGGTTATAATGGAGGCTTTACAAAGACTACGTGGCTTTAGAATAAATTTGACAACGTCAGGTGATCGTAAACAATTTTTAATCTTTTTTTTTCATACTCTCAATGATTTAAAAAATTAATGCGAGCCCAAGTCTTTATACGATGAAGGACATAAAGTTAAAAATAGTTTGACTTGTGATATTCTTTCAAACTGCTGCCTAAAAATCCAACAGTGCCTCTCTCAAACCATTAAAATTCATCCACTCCCAGTGATTGCAAACAATGAGGATCCAAAAGTAAAAAAAGAGGTGGCAGACACAAAGATTAATTAAAAAAAGAAAAGCTGTACAATGGACACATGGATTGTTTCATTAGAAGCCAGTTGTGTGGCTGCAGAAATGCCAAGAAAATATGTATGAGGGTCCGGGGATGGACAGCGCTTAAGATAAAACAGTCGAAAAATGTGCAACAGACAAAACCAGGCAATGTGGAATCGAGGAGGCCTCTAATGAAGCCAGCTGGTCCCAGTCCAGACAGGCAGAGGAGGGGGAAGGATTGATAGAGGGAGAGACCCACGGGGGTGGGTAGAGGGAGAGAAAAAGTGAGGGGAAAAGGGAGTAAGACATGCAGGATGTATGGCCACCCAGGCAGCTCTATTGTATCAGGAGGCACCAGTAGGTGTGTTTCTTCCAAACTCTGCAGAAAAAGCTAAACCCATGCCAAACAGCACGTCTGCTAATCGTGCAGCAATTACTACCCTAATAGATGTTTTTTTATTCAGCTTCTCACAGCCTCGCAGCCGCCATGTTGGGAGGCAGAGCGTCGTTATAATTGTGAAAAGGCTGCAGAACTCGCAGTTTTTCTCTCTTCCACTGCTGTGATCTTATCCAACTGCTCGAACTACCCAACAGTCTGTAACTGTTTCTTTGTACGGTGGTCGGACATACTGCTTAAGATCCAATATACCTCCTCTGCAGCTGTGTCACTACCCCGCCATGCTGCACATACACTGATTAAACACCGAGTTCTTGTGGTGTGTTCTTTATGGGATGCTGGTGTCTCTTTGGCTTTTCCAAGGTCTTCTCTGTGATATATATGAGCTGTGATAGTGTTTCTGCATCAACTCCCAAAAGAAAGCAACACGTTTAGCTCTTTTTGTGCATTTTTCTGATTCTATAAGCTCATGTATTTACTTTTTAGTTCACTAGTTTTAAAGGCAGTTGTTTGACATTCATCTGCTTTCTTGGAGACAGATAAGAAGAATTGTGCAACCTGTGAGCTTAGCTCATAAAACTAGAAAACTATTCTGGCTATAACAGAAGTACCTGTAAAGCACTTTACTCTAAGGTTACTGTACAAAGTCAACAAACACGATACGACGTGTTAATAAGTGAGCTTTAGGAGCTGGTAGGAGGATTGTGTTAACTTTGGACTGAGCTAGGCCAAGGTAAGCAGGCTAACTCTGGCCTAACGTGAACTACTAACTAGAGAATTTCTAATTTCTTGATATCCATTTTCATAAGGGGCCCAAAAGGGCAAAATTGTTTAGAATGCATGGGGCTCTATAAAGCTGTAACTCAAATTTATATATTCAAATGAAATATTTTCATGATGTTTTGATACTGGAGACTGAAACATCAGATTTGGCTTCATTTTTAAATTATTTTATGGATTTGGAAGGTAGAAAAATGGCTTTCTGTGAGTGTTAGGGTCACGACAGCACTATGAGCAAATTTATAGTTTCCACCATCTTGAACCTCCTGACAGCAGTCACCTGCAAACACCACAACCAGCTTTTCTTATAAAGACATCTCTATAAAAATCATATAATAGTTCCTGTTCTGGTTTGATTAAGCTTCTAAAGTCTAGTTATTGTTTGTAAATTCAGGTAAAGTGCCTTTGTAATTCCATAATAAATCCATTAGCTTGTATTAGTAAAGCATACTAGCACGCGTGCAATTTCTGTTTAGTCGTTCTCAGAGCTGTATGTCTCCCGTTGCCTTACTGAGTGGTTAATTTTAGAAATACAGTGTAGTATTAATAGTGACTTTCTTTAGAGCAACTACCCCCTTTGGGAAATCTTGGACAACAGATGCCACATTTAAGGTGTCGCAGAAAAGAAATCAAAGAGGAAAAAAACAGCAGGAAAAATCAACAATTACACCTTAAAGAATGTCACCATATTGATTAAAATTGTGTACATATGAACCCAAGTTCAGTCAGTGCTGGGCAAAGTCTTATAGTTCCTCAGTTTCCTGACCTTTTTGAGTCATCACTCAAAATACTCTGGATTATTTGCATAAATAATAGATCTGAACGGGGGCCCACACTGTGCACCTACTGTGTGTAGGAGCATTAAAAAGCTCCTTCGAGCTGCATGAGATGGGTGACATTTCTCAGCAGGTTGAGTTCAATGAACAAACAACCAGACGTTCATTGTGCTTAGCAAAAATGTTAGTGGATGTTTTTTATATTATCATATCAGATGACAACTTTAATAATTTAATGTCATGTATAATATTTGTGGCCTTGGATGAAAAGAACATTGAACATGGAGGAAACAGTCAGTAATTAAATTATCTGCTATGGAATACAGAAAAGCATAATTAAAATGTTTTTTTAATCCTCAGAACAGTGTATGTATGTTTGTTTTTATCTTTCAACAGGTTCCTCTGTTGATACCATTATAATATTTTGCCATGATGAAAATTCACTTTTGTGTATTTGTCAACTGGGGAAATATTTCAGTGATATATGATTTTATTTATTGTGCTGTTGCTTGGGAGGTTTTCTTTCCTTTAATAAAAATTAAAGGAAGGTTGTTTTTCTTTTTTTTTTTAGCTGTTTTTGTTTAAATGTTTCCACTTGAACAAAAATGAGACTGTTTTAGCCACTGTCACATTTCTGCTCTCTAGCAGTGCACTTTAGTCGCATAACAGGACTTTTGCACACATTATTCATGAACTTGTCCTCACTCTTCCAGTCATCTTTAATACTGTCACACTGCTGCTGCATCAGACATCCTGACTAAATATGTTTTTTTACTTTATTAAGTGTTTAGATTTTGATTTCTGTAATTCATTAGTGCTTTGATTGTTTTAAATTCCTTTCAGTAAATGAATTATATTTTTGCTTTTGTGCTTTAAATAAGCATGACTGAAGTGAAGTTACTACACTTTAGTAAAATGATCATCAACTTAACAAAGTACATGACTTTTTTTAACATTTGCAGCTAAATTTTGATTAAGAAAGAAAAAGTATTTCACTGCTAATTACGCCACTGAACTTGAGCACAAAGTTGAATTTGAAGACATGCATCTGATTTATTTCTGCCCCAATTAGCATGTTACATGCCTTATAAAAAATGCAAACTTTTTGTTTATGGCATCACAACAATGATACAAAAGGCTAAGCTGCAGCACCACCCCGACTACCCCAGACCTTCACAGTGGGTCACTTAAGATATCACAAAATGCATCTTGTAGGATTAATGTTTTACTTTTAACTATAAAGAAATAGAGCGGACACTCTTATGATAAACAGCAGAAGAACCAAATAAAGTAAATAAAATCTTTACCTTTATATCTAGTCTGTGTAATTGACTCTTAATTGCTTTCTTTTAGGTGCATTCGTTATTGATGAAAGAGGAGTAATGGCAGCAGCAAAAGAGTTTTTGTTATGAAGTAATAATTGCTTTTTATGGGTACTGGTTGTTGATGAGAGAGCAGTAACACAACAGTAAAAGAGGTGGTTGTTAATAATCAAAACAAGTACTCAAAAGAATTGAGAGATGCTCCATGGGTTCACACCTTTAATAGGCATTTTTCACTTTATAATCACTGCAGTTTCCTCCATGACGCCATAAGAAAGCTTTCTTCATCATCAGCAGAATTACGTTTAATAGAATTCCATCTAAAACTCACTGTGGTTAATGCCTAAACCTGACACCAGCTGAGATTCAAAGAGGATGCCATTATGTTATTTGTGGCTAATTTTTTTCCGATGCCATGTTATTGTTTTTGTGGGGGAGGGGTTCTGAGAATCAGATGTAAATACGAAACATCCTGGTAGATTTAGTGGAGTTATTGGCTTTGTAAATGTTTGAATAACTCCTCAAACACTTCCTGCTCTCCCCGGGCTTCAGCATCTCAGTGCAGCTTTGGAGCTAAGTGATCGTTTGGCTAAATGAGGAGCCCCTGTCTCCTCATGTTTGTGGGAGCAGTAATGGCACTGTACTCTCAGCAGGCTTGTGCAACACTGCACTGGAGAATGAGGAAGACTGCTGGGTCTCCAGCATGCCAAGGTCCTGACTCATTCCTGTCCTCCTATGGACCCATTACTCTGTTCATCGCTGATGCTCAAGTAACAGCGATTCCTCTTCCTATGGAGCCATTAGTCTGCCACATATGGACAGTAAAAAAAATGCAATCGTGAATTCCAGATGCTGCAATATGGTTCAGTTCCTGCTTAAGAGTAACCGTTCTTTGGGATCTGTTTATCCAGATTTTCAACAGTTGAGTAAAACGCAGGGGGAAGAATGTAAATAGATTGATTACATTACATTTATTATATTGTCATTGCAGTCTTTAGTTCTGGGTTGAATTAAATGACGCAAATGAAGAATATTTTACATAAATATATATATATATGTTTGCTGCCAATAATATCATTGTACTGACTGTTTACATGTATCTATGTGAGTGAAGACTTTGAACATTTTCCAAAAAACATACACTCATAAATGTCCATTAATTAAATTTATGCATGATTAAGGATGTGACGATAGATGATGTCACAGTTAAGCTTCACTTCGGCTGATGTGAGTCACTATCCTGGGCCCTTGAACTCTCTTTATTAAAACCTGTTAGAGAATTTTGTATTGCAATAGTCTGACAAAAGCATATGGCTTGCTGTGCTGTGCAATTGTTCTAACAGATAACACAAAAAGCCTGTGCCTCTGGTTTTAGTGTTTTTATGCTGCTTAACACTAATTAGCAATCATCTGTGTCTTTGCCATCTAACAATACAGTCTATGGATGCAACACGTTACCTGATGACTTACCACTTCCAAATCGTAGTCAAAAAAAAAACAAAAAACAATGGGTGGCATCATAGTCGCTACGTCCACATAGCACATCCAGCATGTCCAAATTAACACTGTCAGATTTGATTTCAACACTATTAAAGTGTCTATATGGGTCCACACCAGAGTGTTAATTTAACTCTTTTTGGTGAGTTGGTACGTTAACTCTGATTTAGTGTTAAACACCAAATCTGTCTGGAGTTGATAATTTAACACTTGGTGTTAAGAGTTTATATATTAACTCTCAAAGAGTATTTTAGTTTAACTATGTAAGAGTTATCTTCTAATTAATTCTAAAAAGCGGGAATTTTACTGTTCTGAACTTCTAGAAATTTCTTTTGGAAATAAACATTTACTAAAAAGACGCAATGGTTTTTGAAAAACATTTATTCTGAACTGTGCACCACAATTTCAAAACATTTTCTGAAAGATGTAACAGTGTACATGTTCTCACTTTCATTAGAATTTTGTTTATCAAAAGGTCTGACATGGTAAATGCAAATAACAGCATTCTCATCACTTATTTCTTCAATACAATATGCATGTCCTTCATTCATCCCTTTGTGGAACTTCAACGCACTTCTGCTCTCCCCAATGTTCCATCTTCACAAGCATATCCTGTGCGGAGATTGAATAAAAAATTAGTTGACACTAATTAATGGCACAAATAATCCAGTAAACAATTGCAGCACAGTTATAAAAAAAAGGAATCCTCTTTGAGCCATTACTTGTGTAAAGTATTTTCCCAAAAGACAAGGACACAGGCAACAGGTAATACTGAACTAAATGTAAAACCTCAACCTTTTTCATTTTTACCTAAACACAAAATTCTGGAGGGATCTAAATGCTAACGTAGAACCCAGTCAGGACATCTGCTACTGCTGTTTGCTCGTTTTTTTAATGGGAGATCATTTTCAGGCTTCAAGTAGCACCATTATACCACATTTCACATTCTAGACATTGTTTTAGGTGTATTTGACCAAAAATTTGACTGAAAATTCACATGCAAGCTTTTTTTCAAGGCTGTGGTATTTGCCCGTAAACAATACTTTTCAGCTAGCTAAAACAGAATATTATGCTATCACCGAGCAACATGGCTAATGCCTTTCACACAGCTTTGTTTCAACTCCAAAGAGCCACAGAAGTAAAAGCTAATAATAGTAATTGAAACAATCTTTGAAAAAATGACTTACCAAGCACGGCAAACAACTCAAATATGTAGAGCAAAATGTTCTGAAACGGCTTCACTTTAGCTTCGATTGGAGCCGTGCTGGGGGCGGAGTCTGTGAATTTACTCTATTGGTGTCATAGCCCCTGTAGGAGTTCGGAGTTAAGAGGTCAAGAGTTAATGTTTCCATTGTAACATTGGCAGGGATAGCTCAGTAGGTAGAATGGTGGCCCCATGATCGGAAGGTTGGGGGTTCGACTCCACTGAACGGCTACCCTGAGGTACCCCTGAGCAAGGTACTGTCCCTACACACTGCTCCCCGGGCGCTGCACTGGTGGCTGCCCACTGCTTCACTGGGTGAATGGGTTAAATGCAGAGGAACTATTTCCTTATGGGGACTAACACGCACACTTTACACTTTACTTTACACCTCCAGATTTGACATAGAAACACTCATTTTTAACACTCGATTTTAACTACTATCATTTTACACCTCAGAGTTACATTAAAAGAATGTGACTCTACTTAAAGTAAAATTAACTCTACTTTTGCAAGAAGACTACTAACACCAAAACATTTAACACTTTTGAATTTGCTGTGCATTTTTTTAAAAATACGGTTGATTCTAAACTTTTAGATTGTTTTTCTTTTAAATTCTCTCTTATGTAATATTGAACATGATAACGGTGCGAGGGTAAAAGGGTATCACCAAAGCAATTCAAATTCATCCTTTTATCAAACATGAATCTGAATCTGTAAACAAAATTTCAGTGTAATCCATCCACAAACTGATCAGTTCTTTTTCAGCAATATAAATAAAACGTGTTTCTTTCAGCTGATGCAGAAATTTCGACAACTCACATCTCATCAATAACAACAACAAAAATGCAAGAAGAAAACTGTGCTACACCTTATTCATTACAGTATTACTTTACTAATTTACTCCTTTAAAAAAGTAAATTGTTACTACTTATTTTACATTACTTTTGCCTTATTTTACAACATTGCCTGAAGTGCTGCTTTCATATAATTGTCAATATTACCATTGTCAGCATAAACAGTACAAATTCAAACAAATTCTTGTTCTTTTTTCCTAACATCTTTGAAGTAATGTGTATATATCCATCCCTCAAAGATGCTCTTTTCACCTGAACAAAACTGAAATCATATTTAACTTACATGTTATAACAGTTTGATTACTCTTTGTAAGGTGATTTACTGAATTAAGGAGCAGTGATGCTCCATCTTACTCCATTACAGACAGAATTGAGAATTCAGGAATGTCCTACATTACATCCTAAACTACCAGCTACCCTATGAGCTGTTTGACCGTCATCCAGCTGCACATTGACTGCAGGTGTTTTATACACACACTGTAATGTATACAGCTCCCAATCTACTGTGTTCTATAATATTAGGCACTAATACTCCTAGTGTGTTTAGTCTCAATGTGCTTCTCTTTCATCACATGAAAAACTGTGTCAAAAACATTTTTTTCTACTTTTTGAATTGAATACACTTTAAATTGGAGAAAACTCACAAAATCCGGGTAGCTCACACACTGTTACATTATGAACTCTGATTAAAAAGTGAATGGAAAAAGGGTCCCTGGGCCACTGAGCTAAACGCTAGAAAACAAAAGCTTTAATCTGCACTTTCACCAATAGACAAAACCGCAACTGCTTCCTGGCAAAGAATCCTGAAACTGTTTTTGTGGAGTTGAACTCTAGCACATATTTATATGCTAGTAAAATCATGGGTTTACTGACAGTGAACCCACAGAGTGTCTCACACTCACTATTTGAGGAGCAGCCCCTTAGTTTTATCTCTCTTAAATTACTTGAAAGTCTGAGCTCTTTTCCTTCTGAGCTTTGAATAGGATTGACTGTCAGAAATGGAGTTACTTTTCTCGTGCCATTACTGAGCTCTGTACAGCACTGACGGCTCTGTTCCTTCATCCCTTTTTAATATTTTTTCCACTGCATGAACTATTTAAAGCAGGGGACAGATTAAGAACATGATGTCTAGCTGCAAAAATGTCAAAATTTGGTTTGATAGATTTGCTACGTCACTGGACAGTTTGTGCAATATATTTTCAGGGGAACTGGGATTCTTAGACTGGGAGTACATGTATTATTGAGCCACCCAAAACAACCTGTACACAGGATTTTTTTTATGTACAGTAGATTCTTTATTAAATTGGATATATATTTGTAGACAAAACCTTTGCTAATGTTTTTTTTCTCCATATGAGTGACATTTTCTTCTTGGCAAACTTTTAATTTCTCCTGAAACCACCTCGGCTTTTGATAAAAGTTTGAGATTCCCTATTGTTGCCGAACAGACTAGACTTTGAAAGTGCCGGCCATCAAACCATGCAGCCAAGCATTAAACAAAAGATGACATCTTCTGAAAAAAAAAACATTTATGATGTGAGGAAAATTCAAAGACTGTAATTCTTTATTGTACATTTGAAATTATTTTTCACCAAACAACTCATCATCAGAAAAAGTTACCAAACAAAGCGAATAAATAGTTTTTTCAATTTTCATTAAGGAAGAGAATAAACATCCTTTTGCAAAATCGATATAAACAATAGAAAAAAAACAACAAAGCAAAAATGTCTGAGGATAAACGTTGCCAAGAGTGAACAAGATGCACTGACAACAGCGAGAGGAAGGTATTGTCTGATTGTCTGTGGATCACATAAGAACGCATACAGCGGGCGTGTGTTCCTCAGTCATCAGCTACAGAAAATCATTTGTTTCATGGTAGAGCAGGAGAGAGACAGACAGACAGAGAGAGGCTCTCCTGGGGGATGAAGGAGTCAGAGGGCTTTGTTTACCCACAGCTCCTGAGATGCCAAGGTCAGGAAGCTGGCATGTCCCGCTGGCCCACCTGGGACGTTACGTTGTCAGGCAGGAGGCCAAAAGGAAAAACCCCTGGGGATCTTAATAAGCTACATCACGTCACTGAGATAGCACTCAGATGCCAGCTCGGGACTGGATCAAAACGGTGTCATTCAAATGTTTTTGAATTGATGGATGCTCAAAGGCACTCTTGGCAAGATTTCACCAAAGAATATAACTCTTGTCAGCACAAAGTGGAGCTGCAATCACATCCTTATGTAGCTAAAGCTTTAACGATTTATCTCAATAAAAGTCTGGTTGATTGTGTGACTTTATAAATGTCCAACGAGGAGACGGTTATCACTGGCTGTGGCCAAAGATAAGTAGATGTATGGTTTCCTTCCTTCTGAGGTGTGATGAACATTAGCATGCTACAGTGTCTGGATTTCTTGGGATTAAAGTCAGTAATCTTAAAAATAATTTGCTCTTCCTGCCATTTGAAGGAAAAATCAAAATTTTATTTTTTTGTAAAATTAATAACCTTTTTTTTTTTAAGGAAATACACCTGAAATTTGCAGGTGTAACAAAGATTTTACTTTTCTATCGATAACAATAACATTTTTTGGGAATGTGATACAACCAAGGATTCCTCCTCTGCTAACAAAAAGAAATCTGCAAGGAAAGTTAGTTAAAAACAAAACCTTATCCAACTAAGATACAAATATGTTAATACTATTTACACACAGCAAATGTGTAGAGCATGAGACTAACAAAACATGACTCTGCTGTCTGTTAAGTGATGCTCGCATCATATTTATCATATAAAAGCTCTTTAGCATCTCCAGATTCCTCCTTCCTTTGCTGTTCTCTGCCTTATGTTCAGTAACATGAAAGCAGGGAAGCCGCCTGTTTCCCTCTGGAGCGGTAACATCTCTATTTGTCGTCCCCGGGGACCAGCACTTGTCAGCATGCAGCTCTACGGAGATAGATCCCTCCTCTGACTCTGAGGGAAATCACCTCGTTTGTTTTGTGTCAATCCCCTCAAATCCTACAGAGCTATTGTGCGCCGGCTCCCTCGTCCCTCCCCGGCTCTCCCCAGAGAATACAAGCCGTATTATTTCTGTCTTCACATTAGAAAGGTCAACTTTAGAGAAAACTTGAGTTTACAAACCTTTTTTATATCATGCATGAGCAGCAAATACAATGGTTGACGGGAAGTTGTATATCAGGACATCTGAACAATTGGACAACCATTTTTGTGAAGGCGTAGAAAAAAGTGGGCCTGAAAGTGACTTCACCATTTAAGCAGCAAACACATTATGAGCCGATTTTAAAAGTTTAAAATTATGCTTATTTTTCTTTATTTCCTTAGTTGGTAGCAAAAGCACCGCCATGCGTGACAAAGGTGCCACACAGCTTGTGGGGGCAGACTTTGCTGTCACCTTATTCATTTCCTTAAAAGCAGTATTAATAGTTTTTGGCCAGCTGGGAGCAGTGGAACAGGCTATAAACACCCCACTGACATCATCTTGTAAAGCTGTTATGGCAAAAGTATTGCGCACACAGCAGCACAATTAGCACTGACTTCATTTGGTGCTGACCAGGTAGTGTGCATTGGGTTTACCACAGCTTTTTTTTCTTTTTTTAATGTGGCTACTTTACTACCAGCAACTTTTTTCAGCTTACATTTTTAATTTAACCAATTTACTGCCTTGTCAGTCATTCAAATTGCAGTTTGTGCTTCAGACTCAAACACAAGAAACATGGAGTTCTTGTGAATCTGGAAGTTCAAAGCTTTCTAACTTCAATGGCATGTTTATTTTATTGAACTTTCCAAATTGGGCATTTAAATGGGTGACAATCTCTCCTTCCATTTCTGAATTAAAGCAGAAAATAGGTCTAGAAAGGTTGTTTTGGGGTAGCATTATATGGTAACAGTACAAATGACCTTTGACCTATTTTGAAATTAATAATTTATAATTTCATCCCATGTGTGTACATGTGTTTGGTTTTTTATTATTAGCATATGGATTTAGTTGTGATTTCACAGAAATCTTTTAATTTGTAAACTAAATGAAGTTCAGGAGGTCACAGGTTCATTTGAACTCAGTATTTATAGTCACTTTGTCCTGGAGACCAAGTGAACATTTGTGCTGCTTTTGAGGATGTTTCCTCCAGATATTTCCTGATAATCTTGAGAATGGCATGGACAGATGCATACAATTAATTATTTCTGACCACATCCCTTACCGTAGCAAAGGTATAATGCAACTTTGGATGATCTGATATCGTCGTGTTGGTGTTGATCCTGGAACAACATAGTAAATGTTGTTCCAGGATCAACATTGCAAGTGACCAATCACCTTGTTGTGACGTTATTCTTTGGTGCGCCAAGCCATTCGTGCATTTATGAAATTCCAATGTTGCAAGGACAATATCAATTCTGCTTAGCGTTTATTAAAGGGTTAGGGTCTGTTGATCGGCAGACAGAGGCAGTTTCTCGCAGCTTAAGTACAGTTTTTTGTTTTACGGCGTATGATGTCACAACATTCTGATTGGTCACTTGCAATGTTGATCCTGGAACAACATTTACTATGTTGATCTGGGAACAACACCAACACGACGATATCAGATCGTGCTGCAACTTTAACATCATCTTATACTGCAGACTTTAGTCAATCGTGATGACTTTCTCTTTGTCTTCAGCGAACGTTTCCATGTGTTTCCCATTAATGAACACCTACCTGTTACAAATTGTTGGACATTCATATCTTAGTGACCATCAGCTGACTCTGCATTAATATTCCCTATGTTAATACATTTATTTATTTTAAAAAAAGTGGAAATATAGGGTTGGTGGTTCAGTTTTTTAAAGATAAAAAAATAGAAATCTTGTTTCCAAATGCCTTGGTGCATGGTCTGAAAGTCAGACTCAGTCCCATATTTCATATCTGACTTTGACTCTGTATCCATATAATTAAAATGAACAAATCTGTACTCTTCATCTTGACAGTATGTGATGGCAAAAACAACATGAGACACCTCTAGCAGAAATAACAGGCATTGTGGAGCAGTGTACCAAAGCAGGTGCAAAGACGCCCACTTTTTCCTCCCCCATCCCTGAAGATCCCCCATATCACACGCAGATGTTTCCCATCAAACGCACCCACAAACCTCTCCACCCCGAGTATGTAAACCGAGATAAGGACCTATTCAAACAGAGGGACTCTGCAAACTGCACCTTGCTATTGAGCTTTTCTTTCTTTTACAATACGCACTTCAAGACTGGAAGCAGCTTCTTCTTCTGTTTTCTGCAAGGGTCAAATATGCTTTAGTGCCATGAGAGAAACATGTAGGTAGGATGTCTGTGATAGGCGTCTTTAAATTGACAAGAAAAAGGGATAATACCAGAGTCGTGTTTGGATGCAGCAGGGAAAAAAAGCAAATGATTGAATAACAGTAATTAAAGCAGTTATTCGTTCGGCGAGCACCTGCATGAGGGATGATATTGCTCCTTAATTCAGCTCAGTTTAACTTCTCTCAGCCGGTGGTTCCAGCATCGCCTCATTAATTGCTGATTGGCATCGAGCTGTTTGCAGGAACAAACTGTTTACTCTGTCTTGCCTGCTTTCTCTGGGTGCATGTGGCGACAGTCTCACTCAAACGCAGCATTAAGGCCTATTGTACCGAACGAGGCTGGCGTTGCGCTTTTTTACGTTCTTTTGTGAACTATGTGATAAGGCTGATTCATATTCATATACATGTACTTTAGAACATGATGGATTGCCATACAATTATGAAGTAGTAGGTGATATTTTTACAGGTGGTGTGGAAGTTTTGAATGAGGAGGTGTACATAGTAAAAGCTCCAATCTGTCCAGATGGTTGTTGCAAATAATCTAGGTTTATCATCTTTATTATCTTCTATTTATGGGGTTGTAGGAAGCATGGAAAATCTGAATTAATGTTTAAAAAATAAAGGTGACATAGCTTTCCAGACAATCTAAACCACTGTAAACTCACAAAAAATACATGCAAACGTATCTGATCATATATTTAATGGCTGCTAATAAATATTTTCATGTGACGAGTGTTTCAGACGTGTATTTAGATAATCCAAAAATTATTAATTAATATCCATTATCAGCCAAATCTGTGATTTCCCAAGTGTCTGCCTTGGTTCTGTTGAAACACTTTGTGGCTTTGGTTTATTCACAAAAGTATCATCAATTGTTTCCCCCTATTGTGATCTTTATTTCAGCTTTGTTGTATTTAAACTGTTATCTTGTAGATGTCCCCCCCACCCGCAACCCTGATAAAGGGTAAGCAGAAGCGAATGGATGGATGTTTTAATGTGTTTTCCAGACCAAAAACAGTCCTAAATGTTACTATGTTACTAACAGTACATCCCTAATGAGACCAGCAGTTATTGGTCAAATGTTAATGAAACCATCCTGTAAATGTGTGGTGTATGTGGCACAAGAATTATGGTAAAACCTATGTCTCTTTACATAATGTTTGTACTGTAGCTTTTGTTTTTTAACCATTTTTTCTGTCTTACTTGATTTCATATTACTATTAATGCCACTTTAATTTAATTATATTATGTTTTTTTACTTATTTTACTCTATTTTGCTGTACAGCTCTTTGTCAGTGCTTGTCTGTGAAAGAAGTAAACTTGACTTACTTTCTTACTTAGATATTGGATACAAGTAAAATCAGTGTATCCATTGTGGCTTTCCCGGTTGCCTAGAAAACCTCCAATGGCAGCCTGCCAGAAAACATCATGATCAGATGCCTAACACAACGTCAACTGCTATTTGCCAGAGAGGGAAGCTCTACTCAGAGTTCCCTCTGGATAAATGGATTCGTAAGGTCCAACCACGTCAATTCTATACTGAACAACTTTTACTCAATTTAAAAAAACATCCTAAAACTGCTTGTAACTGAGCACTTCCTGTTTCAGCTGCACACACTTTCTGTAAAAGATGAAGCAGTCTTGCATGCACACTCAAACACAGATGGAAACACACACCTTTCTTTCTTGGGGCCATGCAGGGGCGAACCTCCCACTCCTCCTGCCTCGCAACATACCTGCCAGTCAACATAAAGAGGGGTCAAATCCCAAAGGGCATCGGCTATGAAAAATCCTACAGACAAACAACCTAATGTATGCATGATGGATTTGGGGGTGGGAATAAGCTATACATTCTCCAATATATCAAAACACAATTAAGTGAACTGACAATTACAGTGAAAAGAGAACCTTTAATTATCTCTTTGAGGACTAGAACTTCAGCTGATGGGAAGTAATAGCTGGTTATGGATGATAGTGTGGTCACATTGTTGTTTATCTGCCAAGTGAGTTTGATAAACTCATGAGTGCAACTTATAAATAGTAAATTAGTGGCTTCAGTTCAGTCGCTTTACTCAGTGAACATTGTTGCTTTTCTAATTGACAAATGTTTAATTTTTCTCAAACAAAATGCATTGAGTTGTACCAAAGGCCTCGTAGGAGGCTTCTATAGATCAAATAATGTAGTTAATGAGTTACAATAACTTTTAGTCATTCACTCATTAGTATTAAATTTGGCAATTAAAAATAAGCCTAGACGACCTAATGGATAAACATCACCATTAACTAAATAAACAACAATGTGAGGATATAAAATATTCAATTTATATATCTAATAGTGTATTTAGCACAAGGTCCGTACTGCTGTGTCACACCATTATAGTGCGAGAAAGAAAACTGAGCAGGTGTGGATCTGCAGCCTTTGGGACCTGACAGTTTTCATACTGAGGTTGTGCTTGTGCAGTGTGTTTCTTTGCTGTTCAGAAGAGATGAAAATCAGGACAGCAGAAGTAGATATGTAGTGTTTGTTAAGGATATTTTTCATGTGGAAATCTGGCATCTATATTAATCACAATGCAAATCAACAGCTGAAGAGTCAGATGTGTTATGTTGAAGTGTTTCCCTTGTAGACTGTAGATGGATGTAACCACAGTGCTGTCACCTATCGATTTGTGGATTATTATTGACTATCATTTTGAAATGTTAAATTTGTCTTTTTCCTGTCTTTTTTGACATATTTGGTGAGAAGGTGAAATACTAAATTAACAGCTTTGGCCAGGCTGGTTAGCAAAGACTGTTCATAATGTACATGGTACAGTCACAGACTCCATCCACATAATGTTAACATCTGAATAATACTAGAATTATATTCACCTTGGCATGCTGTGTGACTAGTATAATGAATCACACAGCAAGTATGGGTATAATCATTATTTATCTATTTATTTTTTTATGACTCAAACTCTGACGCTCGAGCCTCTGAGTGGTCTGAGTGTCATGACTTTTACTTTGAAAAGACTACAACAGGAAGTTATGGCTTGCTTTTCAGTCCATAAGTTGTGTTCATCAAATTACATTGACACATGCACAGTGCTAACCACTGCTGCACGGGTTAGCTTGAAATAAAATATCTCCCTCTGCTGTTACTGAAGCTTACTGCAACCTCTCCAATGCGTGTTCTTTTCACGCTTTGGAGAGGCAAAGTTTAAAATGGACACGGTGGACTGGCGTGTCCGTTTCAGGTTGGAGGTGCAGGACAGCGACTTGACTTAGTGTAGGTAAGGCCAAGCTTAATATTTAGAGCAATATCTACTTGCCAGTCAAACAGCCAAGTCCTTCTTAATGCATAAGTGTAATCTTTGTTACTATTAAAATTGTTAACTCACCGGAAAAAAAAGTCCCGTGGCTGTAGAACCCAAAACCATCCTTCATGTCAGAATGTTGATATATTTATTTGTGCTCTAAAATCTGGGACTTTAACATGGAAGTCTATGAGGACTGACTCAGTTTTAGACCGAGCCTCAAGTGGCCTGCAGAGTTACTACAGCTTCATGAGTTCACAGGATTAAGCTACTGTATAGAGCAGCGTTTCCCAACCTTTTGGAGCCACGGCACATATTTCACATTAGAAAAATCACACCAGCACAAACCAAACAAAAATGCCACCAAAAGCATATTGATCATTTTTCCCCGCACACCAAGCGTAACAGATTTGGCTCGGTTTGTCCCCAGTATACCTTTTTTGCTTTCTTCTGACCTCTACTCATGCTAGGGCCTTCATCTGGGTCGGAATTTTCTCCAGGACTCAAGTCAGACTACTTTCTCTTTTCAAATATTTATCTATTGCTATTAGGCCCTGTTGTCTCACAGCATGACTATTATGTAATTTCTTCCTCGTCTTCTTCTGTTTTACTGGCAGTTAGCAACCCATTTAATTAGAGCAGGTAGTTGTACTGCCCTCTAGTGGAAGAGAATGTAATTGTTCTGCCCGTTACTCACGCTGGTCGCTTAGAGTACCAATTAGGTGGAACCACATAATATTCCACGGCACACCTATGCAGCACAGTAGTTGGTAAACACTGGTATAGAGATCTGTAGCATTTTTCTTTTAACTTTTCCCACCCAAGCTTCTCCTGATTTATAAACTTTAGATCTTTTCACTGAGTCATTTATCAGATTTTCAGTTGTATACGTGGATACAAGTGCAATCAAGTACAGTACTATTATAATAATTTTTGTCCGTGCAATATTTTGGGGGGAAATATTGTACTTTTTAACCACACTACATTTACCTTTTGCTTTACAGCAGGTCGGGATTTTAAAAATGAATCATCAAATAAATAAATTATTCCAAAAACAACAAGTTGTTAACAGCAAATTTAACGACGGACAGCAGGAAATCAAATGAGGCGTTCACACAGGACATGGTGACCAGTCCAGAGACGTTCAGCAACTTCAAGCGTCAGATCCAATATAACCTCTGAGGGTCACCAAGGCAACCAGAGCCTGGAATGTCCGCTAGCAACAAACCATCAACTAAAGTAATGCAACAAGGAAATTGCTTCCTGTGTGGAGACCACAAAATGCACACACACACACACACAGCATGATAATCTAAAGAAGTCATTTGTAATGCTGAATGACATAAGAAATATATTAAAAAGAACTAATTAAATTCTAATATCCTGTCATCTCTATATTCAAATGTGTGCATATGTTCATTTCTTTTTATCATGGCTCATTGGCAGCTTTTATATGTTGTTTTCTATACATATGCATAATTATTTAGCGTGGGTTTGATGTCAAATCAAATCAAAGACCAGTCTGTGCAGCCTTGGATGCAGAGTGCACCTCCTGAATGGGCATTCAGTTCACTTTCATCATCACTGCTTTGCAATGAAGAATTTGTTCTTCCAGATAGCACTATGTTACAAAGCAGGGTTCTTCTTTGTGCCATCACGAGTGGCTGCCAGATGTTCTACTAAGAGGTGAGTTTGGTATTAGAGGTGGCAAAAAATGTAATATCTGTTATACTCTTTATATAAATGCAAGTACATCGCACGACATTGCTCCCTCTGGAGGCTATACTCATGTGGAATTCTGCCCGCAGAAACGTGTTTAGAGGTGTTTCTCCACTCCTTCATTGAGGAAGGCCATAAGATGTGGCTGAAAGCATTAGAAACAAGTAAGTTGGCCCTTGCATTGAGTTTATTTATTTATTTATAAAGCTGTAAATCAGGGAAGTAACTCACATTTTCATGGTTACCAAACAAATAAAGAGAGGATTTCATAGTTAGGGAGTTTCTGTAATGCAGCCTCTGGTGATTAGCGAGCCAATCTGTCAACTGAAGCACCTCAATTTAAAACTCTGTGTTGGAAATCATCCATTTCACTGAAGTGTGTTTGTGTGAGACACTAAAGTTCTTCTAGCTGCGGGCGCTGCTGCTCTCTGATTGACTTCTGACCTCACCGAAAGCTGTTAAGCAGGAAAAAGAGCCTACGCATAGCACGGACAAACAGTACATCACATCGCAATCAGAATGCTTTCTGCGCCATTGTGTCTACATGTCGCAGAGTGTGAGCGCGAGGCAGAGACGGAGAGTTAGAGATGGAGTGAATGAGCAGCTGTGGCAATATTTCCAATATTTACTCTCCTCCACTGAGTGCAGTTGCTCAGGCCTTTGAGGAGCAATCAAACATCCGGAGATGGTCGCAAGATTCTCCCTTTAAGCCACAAGGTTTTATTTGAGAAAGAATACCTTCTGTTCACAGGATTTGCAGCCATTTCATTTGAATCCATCTGTTTTTAAGGTGAAAAAGAGAGAAGAGGGGGAGTGAGAAAAAACAAACAACAACAACAGAAAAAGCGGGCTATTGAACAGAGCGTGTTTGTGCATCATATTGTGCTTGATGTAATGTAGGTCAGTGTTCTGCACAGCACCAGATAAGACACAGGGAACAAGTGTTGTGTGTACTTACAAGCAAATATCTGTCAAAATAGCAATTGACAGATCTACAAGAGCCTTCTCTCTCCCTCACGCTCGCTCTCCATCTCTTTCTGCCTTTTTTTTTTTTTTTTTTCTTTTTTTTTTGGCCGGGGAAGTGTTTCCTTCGTCATTAGCATTTTTGAAAAAAGGGCCAGAGATTTGGGCCTATCTGCCTCCACTCACTGCCGCAAAGCCAGTCTGGCCCAGGTTGTTATCTGTGCACTACAGAGGTGCAGCTGTTTAGCAAATGGATTTGCAGATTTTTAAAGGGAGATGAGGAGAAAAAAGAGGGGGAAGAATCAGGTATTCACAGTAACCCTCCCCAAACTGGCGGTTTGTGTATGTGCTCGCGCATGTGTGTGTGTGTGTGTGTGTGTGTCTATGTGCGGACATGTTTTCTTAAAAATCTTTACCTTCTGTTTTCAGAGGCCCACATTATTTTTGGAAATGGCATTAAACACAAAAAGCATGAAAAATGCTTATTCTCTCTTTCTGCGCGTTCCTTTATTCACTTTCCAGACTCCCGAGGGGCCTTTTCTTCTCCTGAGCGGGCGCCATCGCCGCTCCAGTTGCCTAACTGGACCAAGGGAGGCTGGGAGACGAAGGAGGAACCAATGGGGTGCTTTAGGTGGGGTGGGATTCTGCTGTCTTCACCACAGCTGCTGGCAAGTGCGTCCCTTTTGTCTAATGCAATCCCAGCAAGCCTGAGTCTCGCACACACACACAAGCATACACATTCACACAGACGCGCACACGTGGAGGAATTCTGGCTTCAATCAAGGGTCCCCATGGGAGAGAGAGGAAAGGGCCCTAAGCCATTGGAGACACTGACGATGGTTGGCTTTCTTAAGTGGGGGTATGTACCGTACGTATGCACACACTGACGGGCACTCTCACATGCCTCTTCAATCACACAGCACCTTGTTCTGTCCCTCTTAAAGATATAGACAGACTTATGTACACACATATGGACATGCACATGCACAAATACGCACACAGCACACAGCGAGCGCGAGTTGCCTCTGAGCTGCAGCCTCAGTCTCGACCAGGAGGTGTCACATAACAAACTGGTGGCTGCAGAGATCCGCTGGCAGAGAGGAGGGGGGTGAGAATGGTGCCCTCAGAAAACTAATGACACCTGAATCTCAGCAATTTACACACACCTGACCTGCTCAGAAAGTGTTTTCAAACCATTTTATTGCTGCACTTTATCACACCTGGAATTCTGGATTATGAGCACACCGAGTACTTGTAGAAAGAGAGTTAAGATCGGCTTTTCCAAATTTAAGAGGGAATTCTAATCTGTGTGTTTAAAGGTGTGAGATATTTCTAGTTTTTTCTTAACAAACCAACAATTTACATTTAGCGATGTATATTTTGATGTGAGCAGTGAATATTATACCATCTGTAAGAGCCACTGTAAATCAGTCCATGCATGTAAGTTATTCATGCTGTCACCCAGCCTTCCCCCTCATCCACTCTACTTAACATGCCTGGATTTTTGTCAGCTGCAGATATTTTTCTGACTGCGGTTTCATGTTTATACTCGAGGTGTTTTTCATGTCCTGAGCTGCAAAAACATAAAACGGTATAAAGTTTAGAAAATCTTGGAGAACTTCATCCATCAGGTATGTAAAGAGGTATTTAAATGTCTTTGACTGAGAAAAATTGATCATATTTTGATGATAGTTTATATGGGTTGAAAAATATAATGCAATCGAGCACTGTGGTGGCAAAAAGATGACACGCAGCGATGTTTTTTGTGGAATCGGCCAATTAGAATGAAATAAATTGGTCTGGTTTTTGACATATTTTAATACTAGAAATAACTTTGTCACTCAAAACATGCCTTACTACACGGCACTAAGGACTTCCACTTCCCATGATGCCTTGCTGGTGTTCCAGACAGCGAAAGTGTTTATCCGCAGAAATACCTTTGACCTTTGATGCGCCAAAAGGTCAAAGTGATTATTTGCCTCTCAACAATTAACTGCACACGGGCTGATTAATCAACAGATGCAGGCTTATACTGCAGGAAAATGATTTTCAGGTTAAGTTTCCACATTGGTTTTGTGGTTCAAGTTGTAGTTTCTTTATGCAAGAAAGTTGGAATCAACAATGCACCGCTTTGCATTCGTTATCAGTGTAATTGAATGGGCTATTGTGCCGATAAATGCTTAAACGCTTTAAAGTGCAGCTTAGGAGGACAGTAGGTGTTCTTTGTAATGACTGAACTCGCTTCCAAAATGAACAAAGAAATCTATTCAACTAGAAGAGAAGAGGTGTGCAGGTGTCTTTTAATTTTATTCATCTTCTCCTTTGCTGAGCCATTAGTGGTTTTTGTCTTTGCCCAACTATTGTGTGGGCGGGCGAGCTAACAATTAAACTATTGTTAAGACAATTGAGAACTGATAAAACTGTGTTTAGATGGTGTAATATTCCAATGTTGCTTTATATAATTACCATTAAACCATTTAACCTTTAAAATATTTCCAGCAGCAACAACATGCAACTAGAATAAAGTTGAGAAAATTATTAAATGTCAGAGTTGCTGAGAAACAGCTTGAAATGTGTACTTTTAAATTGTTTGTAATGGAGATAAATCAAAACCAATTTCAGGAATTCATCTCTCTCCTTTAAAAAAAGTTAATTTTACTTTTGCAGCTCGCTCAGTCGGCAGCAGCAGATCAGATGAGCCGAGCGTTGTCAGAGCCGGTGACGAATGGGTGCAGAGAAAAAGGGTTTTTGGCCTTCATCAGTGGGTCTAACAGATGCTGCCTGTCCGCGTGTACCTCCCTTCTGCCAGAAATATCGGGCTGGGAATTAGGAGAGGCAATGTATAATTTAACTTAACAAGTGACAGTTCATATGCTGCAGCAGCAAAGAGCCACAATAGAAGTGCATCTCAGTGTTGGAGATCCAGGCTTGCCTCAAGTCATCACCGCCTCCCTTAGAGTAGGAGTGAGGGAGGGTGAAAGGAAATACACACAGATACAAGCACGCACACACACGTTGCACACACACGTTGCACACACACACCCTGTGTACTTCACTCGCTCTCTCTTGCCGGAAAGTGGAAAGAACAACCTCCAGTGTGGCATAATGACTTTGCAGGGAAACAATAAGAAATAAATACCTTGGAGCTCCTCTATTAGTCAACACTTAAAAATCGTTTTTTTCCCTCCTCCTCCCTTCTCTTTCTCTCTCG
This sequence comes from Pundamilia nyererei, assembly GCF_000239375.1. Taxonomy (NCBI): domain Eukaryota; kingdom Metazoa; phylum Chordata; class Actinopteri; order Cichliformes; family Cichlidae; genus Pundamilia; species Pundamilia nyererei. The sequence continues at coordinate 498,771 of NW_005187539.1, read as the reverse complement.
CTCTCTTTCTGACTCTCTCTTGCTCTTAATGAGCCTCTTGTTGGAGAGGTAACTAGGGCCGCCGCTCTGCTCCACGGCGTTCACGATGAGGAGACTGTTCGCTGTAATCACACAGAGGCTTGAGATGGAGGGAGCCTGGATTAGCTACTTTACCGTGTGTGGAGTGTTTAACATGGCACCCGACACCGTGCTCCTTCCTGTCTTCGCTAGACAAACACTAACCGTCATTAATTTCATTTGCTTATAACCATCGCCCCCTCCTTTCTCCCTTTCTCTTTCTCCCCTGCGCTCCCCTCATCCCTCCAAAAACCTTCAATTTGGACCCTTCTTGTTTTTTCGATTCAGGCGTCAATGCAAATTATTGCAGCCCGCTGCTAAGAATTACTAGGTAAGGAAGCTAAATGAAGATAAAGAATTGGAAAATGTTTCCAGTTGGAAGAATGTTGATTACCAGGGCTGGGGTCCTGGAGGATTCCCCACTATTTATCCTCATATTTTGGGCTGCCTCTCCCTTCTCGCTCCCCGCGTGCTTCTCCTGGGGCCTTAGAGAAGCAGCTTGCACTCAGCACTGCCAAAAGAATTTATTAGAGCAAATGGTATTGTAAGCCCTATGGAAGGCATACCTTATGTGAAGATTTAAAAGATATTAGGAGGATGGCGCAGGCAGGAACCCAGGTGTGCCTCGTAATAGCCATTGTTTTGAGTGTGTGTGCGCACATGAGTGCACGTGTGTATTTACATGTGGCTCAGTCTCTGTTTATAGAGCTTTTGCCTGGGAAGACAAGAGGAGGAGCACCATGCACCCAAGACACCAGAGCAGACTGGTTCACTGTGTACATACAGCACATATTTTCTGGTATCTGAGCACTCTATATTAAAGCTGCACAAATTTTTATCAGCATTAGTTCTTCCTGATGTATCAGATGGGTGGGGTTTGTCGTGTTTATCCAGCTCTCGGAGGTTCAGGCACTGTCAGAATAGGACATGAACTCAGACCAGATGACCCTTTGAGCTTCTTCTCGTGGACGATTCCTCTGACGCTTTACTGACTTGGAGAAATCCTTCAGTTCTTGTGAGTTTTTCTGGATGGGCGATCATAAAAATATGATTGTATTTCAAGAAGCTTTGGAGAAGTGAGATTCAATGTTGCACTGCTCTCCCCATTCATATGTGTACATAAAGGTGTACACATATAGAGGTCACTTTTTTTTTAAGTCAAAAATTTTCAATGAAGTTTCCAATCAGTTGGACTCTGTTCAAAGTAGTTATTGTTTTTAATTCTTTTCACATTAAAACATGTTTTCTCTTACAAAGACAAACTGTGTCAATTGAAAAATCTATTTTTTAACCTTAAAAGAAAATAGACTTATAATGATTTTAGGCTTCCGTAGCGGCTGGAGCTGTTTTGGTGTTTAAAATGCGTATTAAGTGTAGTATGGTAGCAACACCTTATCCACATTATGCAGCTCAATTATTCCATGAGCAACACCTGCAAAACAAATTTGGCATTCAAATTTGCTAAGGATGATCAAACAACGCCGAAACACTGTCATTATTTCTCCCTCACATACGGCAGTGAGCGGAGGAGAGGAAAAAAGACTCGCTTTTTTTCTGGATGCACTGAATTAGCTATTCAGCTGGAAGCAAACTTCATTTTATAGGTTTCATTCACCTCATTTCCCAAAGTGTATTTAACTGCCATTGCAAAAACAACAACATAAATCGATTTGGATCCACAAAATCTCACCTGCCAGGAAGAAAAAAAGGGGGGAAAAATCACTCTGAAGGAACTTTTTCGAGTTTGTTTTTACTCATCCAAGTATAAGGCCTGCTAACTTTTACACTGAAATTCCCCTCTCAGGAGGTTTGCCGAATCCCAGAAGTTGACATGGATTCTTTCATCTGGCTTTGGAAACACAGCAAGATTATTCAGCCCTCCTTCAGTAAGCTAGCCTTGCACTCTGACGCGAGATAAAGAGAAATCAGGGCTAATGAATTGCGCCTCCCCGGATATAATTCTGTAATAGCTATAATCAGGCCGTTCTGAGCGCATGAATATACATGGCCGGCATCAGCTGCAATCCTGTTGGTGGTCAATATTCTTGAAGCTTTGCCAGTCAGGGAATATTCCTGCTTCCCTGCTCTGCCTTAATGTTATCAGGTAACACACACTGGCATTAAATCCCACAACAAAATAAAAGCCTCTTTTTGGAAGCCTTCACAGGAGACAATGCAGCTCTCACCAAAAGCCCTTTAAGTGTTCGTGTTTTAATGTCATTACGGCACCACGAAACAGCACACAGACCAGGCGGGAGGAGGAAAGCGAATAAATAAATAAATAAATAGAAAGAAGAAGGAGAAGAAGAAGCTGCAGCTTGAAAAGAGAAACCCTACACAAGACCTCAAGGTACATTTGCTCTGAGCAGGGACAAAAAGACTCTAGCAATGGCAAAAACAAACGCGACCGGTTTATTACGTTTATGCGGTGAATAGTGGAACAACGGCCTAGGCAGTCCTCGCTGACAGCTTCTAAAGCCGCAGATTTGTGCCCATTAGTCACACATTTTAGCAAGAAGGTGGCTTCTAAAGTGCATTGATAGGGATTACAGTTCTATCCTTTCCTGTCTTTCTTTCAGCAGCGAAACATGCAGCTGATTCCTGAGATGCCAGGAGGTTTCTGCAAAGAAAAGCGTGGGGGAACTATTGTATTTGTTTTCTAAAATGGCAATCCATAGGGTATTAAGGGGGCTTAATCTGTGATTAATATTTTAATGATACAAAATAAGCAGCAAATTCTTAAGTTTGCAGCGTCCCACACCACGGCAAGGTTTACTTACATGCCGTCTGGGAGACGGGGAGAGAAAGAGGCAGATGAATGCAAAACACGTTTCGTTGAGATTACATGGTGGCACTTGGGTGCGATTACACCACAAGGGATTTGAATAATCTCAGTTTATTGAGTTCGAGATATTTTGTAATCGTAGATTAGTTTTAACAGGGACATTCTTAGCCATTAAAGCAGATTAGAGTTTGTGTCAGTGAATCCAAAATTAGTATTTCAGCCCCCATTAGTCCCTTTGCACCATCCCTTTGGTTGGATTTTCATTTCTGGTGTTTTTTCTTCCAGGGAACGTATTTTTAGTGGCACCTTGCTGTACTCTCTCACAGCCCTACATGCTCAGACCTGCGGGAAGCTGCTCATTATGACACAATACGGTCTTAGCCGGGGTTGTAAACGCATTGCTTATGGGCCCCATGTCAGAAAACAAGGCAGATGATCTGGTAATTGCTGGTTCATTGTTGCAGAAAATCTGGACTTAAACCAAAAATCATCCAATCACAAACAAGCCTATTTAACATCTCAGCTCCCAGCGGTAAGAAGTAACTAGATACTTTTACTCAGGGTAGCTTCATGAAGCGTATGTGTTACTCTAGATATTTCAGGAAGACTATCATTTCTCATTACATTTAATTAACAGCTGCAGACATCAAACAAGGGTTTCATATAAATCATACTCTATGACCAGATCTATGAAAATAAGGAATGTGCAGATGTCAAAGGAATAATTCACCCAACGTCATGCTTTTGTATTATTATTTTTGTTGTTCAGCAGTGCAGTAGAGCCAGTTCTGTTGTAATCACTTGTAGGCTTGTAGGATGTCTACATCCACTACCAAAAAATCCATGTAACTTCCCAAGATTACAGCTCAACCAAGAGGGGGCGCCATTAAAGCTTACATCCAGTCACACGTGCACGAGAAAAAGACTCGTAGATGGGTGCGTTTTTCTGCAAAATCCTTTAAGTGAGCGTTATTTAGTAGAACAAAAATGTTCATACATGAAACTGCTCACAAAAAGGTTTTTGTTTAGGCCATGATTACTGGAAAGATGAAAACTACTACTGAGTTTTTCCTCATTCCTTTTTCATTGCTTTAAGCACCACAAGGTTAGTTCACGTGCTGTCGTCATATTCAACAGAAGGTAGATATTCCTATAGCTTTCTCTCAGTTGTATACTGTATTATTGTAGGGTCTTTAACCTACAATATAAAGCGCCTCGAGGCAACCATTGCTGTGATTAAATTGAATTGAACTGAATATATCCCAAACCTTGGCAACGCACACCAAAACAGTCTAGAAGGTTAAATAACATTAGAAGCCGAAGTAGAAATTTTGGGGGAACTGTCCCTTTAAAAATGGCTCCATCGTTGCTGCATAAAGTACCACTTGCTTATTAACTGTAATAATAGAAATAATAATTCATGGATCATTATTAGAAGGATGGGGCAGCACTTTGCTTGCTCATAGTGTAGCGTTGGTACCTGTGTTACCCTCAGAAACTCGCATTAATAAATGAAAAAATAAACATCTTGTCCTCAAACAGCAGCCAAATTACCCAACAAATACATGCTTTTACTGCTATTTCCACAGCCTAATTGAAATTCTAAAATATGCATGAGGGCCATAAAAAGTAGAGTCAGCTTCTTTTTTCTTTTTTTTTACCTGTAGTTATCATCTTAGAAATCATAAAGTTGCCTTTGTTCGTGCAGATTACAACTATTAAATATGAATGTCACCACGCCTGAAGCGTTTTTTTCGGCATCGTTCAGTCATTTTTTCCCCCAACATGTAAAGATCTTAAGAAGCCTAATAATCTTTGTATTGAAAAGAAAAGGGAAATGGACTGTTGTGGACAATGAAAAAAAAAAATCATCTCAAGTGGGGTCTTGCAAGCACTCGGATCTACTCCCATGACCTCACTCTCTGCTGGTTGTTTCAAAGCAGAGAGAGAAGAAAGAAAAACATTAGATAACCATCAGTGTCTCCAATATCTTTCCTCAAAGAGGCTGAAGGCCCACATTGCCTATAATTGGATTTGATTTGCACTCCCAGCATCAGTTAGGGAGATTAAGGGCAAGCACAAAAATCCCCACGATTCCTTTTCATCCAGATGACAAGCAAGGCCTAACAGATCCTGAAAGGAATATTTGTGATGGAAACCGTCTTCGTGTCTCCTCGCGCAGAAGCTGCTGGAAATGACAGTCCCGGGGAACAATGAAAACATAATAAAAACGTATTATTATCGGTGTCTTAAGGATTCGTTTGATCTCTTTCCCTGCATCAAAGTGGGAAGGAAAAGTGCGGCTCGGTACCTGGATGATGAAGGCAGAGGGGGAAAAAAACTTTACGAGAATTCCTCAACAACTTCCAACTTAAAAAACAAGGCGAAACAATAGTTTACTCGTTACAAAATGCCAAAAGTAGTTAAAAAGTTGTACTGTAGAATATATAGAGAGACCAAATCTTGCCAACAAAAGCTTTCATTCAGAATAATGCAAGACTTAACTTATTTTTCTTCCTCTTCATTGCCTCTGGCGAGAGGGAGGTTCTGTTCCGGCCTGATAAGTCATCTATTTGAATGGATCATCATTCTCACAGGTATGTAAATAAAAAAACAACCCATATTCCTCTCCCCTTTATTCCACTCCTTTGACAACGAGCAATGCTTACACTAGATTAAATATCACCATCAATAGACTTCCCCACGCTTGGGTGTCGTATTCACTCTACCCCATGCCAAAAGACTAATATTAGTATCTCCAGAAAATAATCTCTCTTTATTTTGCAAGTTCCCCGCTAAGGCATTCACATTCGCATTTATCAGAGGATTTAAATGCGGATGAAATAGTATATAAGCTGGATCCCCTCAGGAGAGGTTCTCATTCTCTTGTATTCTTTCAGATGGGGAGAGAAAAAGAGGAAGCATGCTGCACCTTGGCGGAGAAAAAGGAGGAGGAGGATGCCGAGGAGGAGGAGGAATTAATTTTTCCCCTCTGGGAGAAACACATGCTGGATCTCAAGAGTTGGAGGGAATCTTCCCATCTTGCTCTGATTGGCATTAAGAGGGAGGTGGTGGTGGCGGAGGGGGTGAGAGGGAAAGAGATGCCATGGTTGTTACTAATGATTTATTGTCTGAAATGTGAACGGTGTTCTGGTGGGTGCTTGTCGTTCAAAACGCTCAGTAGAGCCTCTTTGCAGTAGGTTGGGTTTTATGTCTGTGAGCCTCAATTTAGCTTCGGTATATTCAGTTAATCAGTCAGTGAAAAAAAGCCAGCTGTCTTTATTCTGACCCGATAAAAACTTTGAAGCTGAAAAACAGAAATAATCAAGAAACTGTTTTAATGACCAACATGTACGGTGTCATCTTGCGTAATAGTTTAAGCCTATCAGAATATAGGTAAATATCAGATTTTCATCATCGCAACCCAGAGTTCGCATTTTGAAAATGTATTAATAGTGCAAATGCTGACAATTAACAAGTTGGAGCGGTATGTTATTTAAAGACTTTATCAGTTGAAAAACAATTTAGCCACTTAAATTGTTTATGTCAGTCTTCTAATCGCTTATTCAAGCTCGAAAAAAAGCATTTTTTAAGGACATTCAGGCATTATAAAATCATATTTGGTGTTAAAAAGTGGAGCTATATAACTTAATGCATGCATGTTAAATGCACCAGAAGCCATTGCATCTAAAAATTCATTAATTGCGCTCATTGTGACATACATGCATTGTGAGGCCAGGTTTTCATTCAGGGGCCGCAGATGTTATATCTTATTCTACACTGCTACAAATGGTCCAGGTCTACTCAATTCAGGCTAATGTTCTTCACATCCACCCTAAAAGAAAAAAGTTAGAGTCACCGTGTGAAAGGTCCCTAACATTAAATTGAAAGTTCCACATTATGACCTGAAGTCTTACCAAACAGAGGGAACCTTATAAGAACTGGATGTAGGATCTGTATACAGGAACCAAACACTGTCTTATGTTTCCTTAATCCATTTGTCAAGTCAGACATATGACTTGAGAATTTCCTCATAAAGTACAGCTAGTGAGATCCAGTAAGGCCAACTAACCAAAAACTAATTGGGACTGAACTTACATACATATAGCTGAGTTTAAGGAGACACACCACAGTTTAAGGCTAGCTCTGGATCATGACTGCTGAGCCAACATATTAATTCCACAGTGTCAAATACAGCCATTCAATCACAGCACAAACATTACTAGAACCAAGACGTCCTTTACTGTTAGTGCCTCAACAAACCAGGAGATAACCAACCTCTGTAAACAAGTTTGGACGATGGTGGAAGAGTAAGCCACAAGTTTGTCACCCAAAGTCGGTTATTTGTGTTCAGTTTGGGAACTTTGTGTTTTGCTTTGCTTTCATTTGCTGAGTCATTTCCTTCATACTTACCCCAGTAGGTTTAAAGAGATGCCAAGGGGCTCTTTACAAGCATCCACGTGTGTGCAGTTCGGATCCATCTCAAAAGACACTTTATGCATATCTATAAGATGCCAGTCGCTTTGACAAAAAAGCAGCATTTGACCCCGGTGAGGTGAAAGTCGCTGTGGTTTGTTTGGTGCACTGAAAAGCAAAAGAACTGATTCTAATTCCTGTTCAAAAGTCCAAATATAAAGGACCACCTGTGGTGTACTCACCCAGAATGTCCGATTGACGGGTAAAAGTTTTTAAATTGTAGCAGTGAGTGCCGAGCACTAGAGAAGGCATGAAAATAAAAACAAAACTCTCACAGATTACCACTTTAATATTTGATAGCGTGTGGGGGCTTCCTACCACTTAGTATAATTAAATCAGTCAAGACCTCACTTATAAAGACTGAATTTGGACTCCATTTATGTCGTGTTGGGTTTCACTCACTCAAACAACTGGGACACTGGTTTCATGACAGGCAGAAAACAAAAATTGTATTATTATTTTTTTTAAAGTGTACCCACCGTTTGATGCGTTTACACAGCAGACACAGAGATAATGCTGTTAATGGCCAGACGTCTAGCCAGACACTGTCCTCTGTGTGTTGACGGGTAGACAGAAGGCTGTCGAGCTGCACACAGATCAACCCATATTGACTCAATCTATTGACAAATGAATTTGGGGGCAAAGTCCTTCTGCGAGTTGTTGATTTAGGTGTCACAGTTCATTCCTGTTAGTGCCAACACTCACAACACATATCTCTGTCTTGATCTGACAGCAAGCTGTGAGTTCAAATATCCTTTTATTAAAGTATAGTATATCAGAATTGTACACAATTATCATAATGCGGCATGTTTCCATAGCTCTGCTCATTATGAGAAAACGGTAAACTGCAAAGAGAAGCCTGCAAATACGAAGCATGTCACGGTGTGCCATTAAAAATTCTGAAATAATGGCTCTGAATTTCAAATGGAAATGAAATGAATGCAACACAAAGTTTGTTTTCTGCAATATTATAGTCAACCGACTACATTAAAAAGCAATTAAAACTAACTATTGCATTACAAGGAAATGAATTAACTTTCAGCACATTGAAATGCATGTTTTCTCTATAAGCGTGGTGTAAATGAAACTCTTCATTAAGGATTAAGAAATAATAAAGAAAATTAGAGAGTACTATGAGCCTTTAAAATCTTCATTATTAGCTGTATTTGCTTTAATGAGCTGTCTGATGAAAAAAAAAGAAAAGAAAGAATAAGCGTAGAGAAAAATCTGCTGAAGACTTTAATGCTATGATAACTTGATCAAGTTCCCAAGTTCATATTGGGGGGGAAGTTAATGAAATCTTCAAGAGAGATCAGCCAATTTCATTTCTCCAACTTCTCGACTTTATACAAAGATGCAGCAGGTGTTGGCTCCCAAGAAAAATTTTGGGTAAATATTGATCCTGTAAATATGTGTGCTGTTCACACCCTCCCTGTTTCTCCCTTCCTCTCCAGCTCCCTCTTTTCGTAGAGACGCACACTCCCTGCAGCCAACATGAGAGCTAGTTAAGTGAGGTATCATCTTCAGTCCGCAGCTAGCCCACTGTCTCCCACAAGGCCATTGTGGGAAGGGTACAACTGTTGCGAGTGGGTGGCACATCTGTTCCCTGAGACAGGCGAGGCCCCCAGGGTCATCACACGCCTTGGCTAGCGTTTCACATGCATCACTAATAACCACTCTGGTATCTCTGCTTAGCTGGAGACAAAGGGCCTTGACGGGTGCCACTCGCCTTCAGATCTGAGCCTCAACATTTCTAATAGAAAGAGCATTAAGTATCATGTTTACCTTATTCTTGTTCTTCCATCCATCTGGTGCACTATTCATACTAAACAGGTTAAGTACATTCAAGAAATACAAGTTTGTCATGGAATACATTTGCAGGGTCTTGATTGAAGCACCATATGTACAGTGCTGTTGTATGCTATAGTTGCCAGGTTTCAGAGGCGCAGGCGTTCGGGAAAATATGGAAAGTCACAATGAGGACAATTTATGGAATTAAAAACTGCATCGGCGTCTCAGCATACCCCACGAACTTTACTGTAAGAATATTCAGAATCACAACTGCTTTTTTAAAGTCAGTCTCCCTCCTACAATAGCCAGGGATGTGTGTGCCCCCGCACCAAACTAAAAGTTTAAATCCAACTCAAACACTGAAAAGGAGAGCGGGCAGAGAGGGAGATTGTGTGTTCGTGTTCACAATCCCCGTGCACGGTTAGAAGAGCTGGAGGGGGGATGAGGGCAGGCCAGAGATGGAGAGACGAGGGACTCAGGTGAGTTCATGCTGGGTGCTAGAGGTAAAAAAAAAAAGAAAAAGAAAATCATAGACTGAATGTGTCCACGGGGCTGGTTCACCAGCTCACTGGGAGCAGTGATGGCTCTAGTAGCAGAGGGCGAGCAGAGAGCGTGGAGGATGAAAGATGGAGCCTAATCCTCCACATGTGGCGTCTTTTCCCCCCTCTTTTTTTTTTTTTAAGGAAAGCCAACTGGAGCCGTTCTTTGGACTCTAGGCCAGGGGCTTCAGGAAAGCATTGCCTACAGCCAAAGCACATAGTGTGAAATGAGAAGCTAAAGCTTGAATGTGCTTTTGTTTATCAGAAAACTGCACTCTAAGTGGGATTGGCAGTGTAGGGGCCCAAACTCCATAAGTCACATAGACTGGCTCAGGCCGAAGTGGGAATGGCACAGCGAGGTTTCAGGCTTGAGCGGCCCAGAAAAGGCAGCTCGTCAGTCAGCCACTTGGCACCGCGTCTCCTCTTCTTCATCCCGCTCCTATAATTTTGGTTCCAGCACAAAGGCTGGTATCGCAAAGGTCAATCTAAAGTAGGAAAATATGGTCACAAATCGAGAAAGTAAAGTCGAGGAAATAAAATGTCATCCGCAGGTCTGGTTGGAGCAGCGCAAACAGAACTGTAGACATCAAACCTAAGCTTGAGGAATTGGGGACACAGATTTCTGGGTGAAAGGAGACCAGCAGGGTGCCAAAGACCGATCAGTTTTTGAGGTGGATTGCATGAGGAGATCCATGACCACGAGGCTCTTGGCTCCAAAGCAGCAAAAAGATAACTTCAAAGTAGGCACAAAGTTATAACAGGGCTCAAAGCTTTGGATGAATCAGAGATGGGCTAGCGGATGAACCAAAGGAGCCATTCCTTACATACGAATGGCTGGTCAGGCGTCACAATTTAAAGCTCTGGGTACTGTTTAGCTTAATTTTTGCAGGGTTACAGCTCTAACATTGTGAAAGGGTACATTTTCGCATGACTTTCACTAGCCTAAACCTTACCAAAGAGCAAATGAATGTAAAGAATGAATGAAAAGGAACTAACTGAATAAAACAAAGCTACAGAATAGGACGCAAACTGTGTCTCCTGGTTGACACTCTGCATTTACTCTATCACCACTGCTCTTGCTGTTCTGTCTGTACCTTTGCTCTTTTAAACTGGAGTTTTCTCTCTGGACATCCAACATCGCTGCTGGCAGTATACAGATACCAAAGGACAATCTGGGAATAAGAAGAGGTCAAGGATCCAGCAGAGACAAGTGCCATTCTGTAAGAACTCTGAATAATTTACTCATGGGCCTTTTGTTCTTTTTCATTCTTGATCAACAAAAAAATTAAAAGGGGAAAAAATTAGTTCAGCGTTTTCTGAAATAACAGGTAACACCCAAAAATGTGTAAGAAGTAGAAAAACATCCGGACAACAAGAAGGAAGACAAAAAAGACATAATTTCCATATTTCAAACTGGCTTCAGAACTTTATTTGGTAATGGAATAAAATATAAACAGTCACTGTGACAACGCTTGCATGGTGACCTTTAATGGTGTTTTATTTTCCGATTACTGTCAGAGGAAAAGCAGAGTCAGGTAAACTCAGCCATACAGTTATTTATTTTCACTAATTCTCAGAAATATTTGCTTTTTATTGTCTCCTGAAACCATTATTTAATGAGATTGTTTCATTAGGTCCTTTAATAAGAGTTAAGAATCAGTGCAGGGCAGCTGGATCTTATGACATATTCAGGTTTTATGAAGCAAATAATTCATGTGCCCCAAAATAAAGATTTCTGCATGAAGGGGTTGATTTGGAGTGCACTTAAGTTTTTGTATTTGGCATGATCTTTTTTTTGACTAATCAACACATTCCCAAGAATGTTAGCCTATTTTTCCATGATAGGGTAAATTCTTAAAGTAATTGTTAACGTGTGTAATATTCAAAGATAAGTAGCAAAAATTGCTTGTAGGTCTCTTTTCTTTATCCTCTTCCTTCCCATCGATCTAATGGATGTGCTAGAAGAATAAAGGAAACATGTGAGACTGCAATTTAGTGCTGATTTAAACTGGAGTTAATTTGGAATAAAATACCTATGAAATTTAGGTAATATGCAATAATATGTAAAGCACATTTTTTTTATTGTCATCAAGAACCCTGTGAAAAGACAGAACAGTAATTTACCATTACTTTATTACAGGTATTGACTATCAAGAGCCTGATAGATCTTATACCTTTGGGGCCTAGAGATCCACTTCCACAACTATTAAAACAGCAAATGTTTCATCCGCAGCTGAAACTAGTCCAGCAAATGCTCCAGTATTGTTTCAGCTGAGGCTTCTGAAATATCTATATTTTTGATTCTTTGCTTGTTGGATTGATCTCGGGTTCAGTTGATTTTTAAAGAATCAAGGTTGTTACTTACCCTCTTAAACAATCTCAACAGGCAATAAAGCATTCACAGCAAATCAGCTCTAACAGGCAGTATGTGAAACCATTCCCATTGATATCCAATACACTTGAGCACCAAGATACTTTACTGCTGGTTCTGTTCAACAACACTGCAACACAAAGCCAGCACATCATCGCAGTGCGTTTACTCCACTGCAGCAACTCTGCCTTACTCTTTCATTGAAAAGGCTGTACCACTTTCAGTCACTCGAGGACAGACACAAAGAGCAGGCGGTTTTCAAAGGGCCCATTGTGGAGCCCAGTGAAATTATTCAATTAGTGAATTTAGCACCTGATCTGGTTAGCCAGTAGCCCCGAGGACGCTACAGCTGCATAAGAGAGAGGGAGAGAGTTAGAGACATAAAATAAGGGGGGGCTGGATGGAGCAGACGGTGTAATATTCATTCCACTTCCCCTGTTTTATGACAGCAAAATTACCCAGTGTTCATATCACACACTGTAAAATATTACTTTTCATAACACACATCGCTCTTTACAGTGCGAGATATTATCACAAATTGAAGGTTTGTATTATCACAAATACATGCATTTTCAAAAAGAGATTGTGGATTTGTAATTTGGAAGTTATGTTCAGCGCGATATTCTCATACTTGCTTTTAGAAAACAGGACTGATAGCAGAGGAATATCCCACACATGGTTGCATGCATGAGAACAGTGTTGCTGTCAAAGACCTGCAAGTGGCTTTTGCATTTATTAACTGTAACCAGAACCTTCCCTAAGCTTACCACGGAAAGTAAATAAATAAATGTGATTCTGTAATTTCATCCACTGAAGATATCCTTCTCTGAGGGTTCAGCGAGCTCCATCTGATACTGGCCAAAACCAGTTCTGATATCAGGGGGACTGATTTTAGCAATTAGCCTAAACTAGGCTAATTGCTAAAGTGCCGAAAGAGTTCAAGGAAGGAAAAAGTGCTCACCAGTTAAAAAGTGCGGCCTTATCAAAAACTAACAAAAAAAGAAGCATAATTATCAACTGCCTTTTTATCAACTTTCCAGTTTACTTCTCAAAGCTCATTGAGTCTTGCTTTTTTTAATTTATGGACCGCTTTCAAAATAAAACCTTTGTCAGACAAGATCTTGTAACTTTTAGTAAAGTCACATTTGACACCAGATACTTTGGTATGCAGACAAGTTCACTGTGTGTCTCCAAGTGTCCAGGTACTGTGGCTGAAAAACCAGCCAAATCATCACCCATCCACCGCCGTACTTGACAGTTGGTATGAGCTGTTTGTGCTGATATCCTGTGTTTGACGTGGCACCGTGCTTTATGGGCAAACATCTCCACTTTGGTCTCATCTGACCATCGTTCCAGAAGTCTCGTGGCACTCAAATATCCTCTGACTTCAGTAGGTAAATACTTCAAAATTCATGTCTTGTTAAAAACTCTACATTCTGCAGTAATGTTTCTTTTTTGTGAGTGAGCTTATGTCTTTCGAGGCTAGCAAACTCGCATAAACGTTGGTTTCAGTGAAACTGCATCTGCTTGCCTGCGTGGACTTTATCGAAGAGTCTTTGGTGGTAGAAATAAGAAAAACTGCATGATGCATTTATTTCTGTTATGATCCCAATGAACTCACGTGGGCCAGACAAGATTAACCAGATGTGGCCCAGTGTTGCTGTTTGTTGTTAAAAAGTGCTGAATAAATAAACGTAATATTATTACTGCGACTAAGTTAAGCGCAGTACATCTACAAATATATTATTATTAACAATGTGTGGTTTAGCCGTCTACTCACACTTGGTGGCATCACAAACAAAAAGTGAAACAACCAGTAATTTGGGCTTCTCTTGTTTATGTTGGTGATGTTGTTAGTTCTTTATTGGATTCCCGTAATCCTTCTCTCTGCCTAAGCTGAGAGCAAACGGACACCAACAGAGAGCCATAAATCAGCCTTTAGCTGTTTAAGAGAGCGAAAAGTGTTTTTGGACCACCCCATTGGATTAGCGTACTTTCTTTTTGGTTTGTTTTTTGTTTGATAGGCTGTTATCTGCTGTTCGGATGTTACTTGACACTAGCCAGGATACTAGCAAGAGTAAATTGTAATAGTTTTGCATCACTAAATGATATAAGCACAATTTTGCCAAATGAATGAGCACTTCCTGTTCCCTGTTTAATGAACTAAGTTCAAGTTAAATTCAAGTTTTTATATATTGTTCAGAAGCGAGTGGAAACGACTCACTTACCAAAAATAGGGCATATGATTAAAAGTGAAAACATTTTGAAATGTCACCGTATGCTTTCAAAAGTTCATTGCTCTGGACACTGCTCATTACTTGTTACATTACATGTTGAGTCCAAATTCGATCCGATTGTTGGGTTTACTTCCATTTTTTCATGCAGTGTAAAGTTGATCGCCACATTTTCAATTACCAGATGCTGAAGTTCAGATTATTTTTATTATAAAGAAAAGACAAAATTATAACTGAAACCAAGAATGAAAGCCCGGTGTTCATTCTGGTTGATACTCTGGGTTCACACCTTGACATCACTGCACAAGGAATACAAACATGAACACTTCACCACAAAAGACAACACAAAATTGTTTTACAAGCAAGTTTTAAAAAATGAGATTCTATTAATTGGAGTTCACAAGCTGCTAAAATTCTGAAATTAAATCAGAGTCTGGATCTTTAATCCTTTCAGCCCAAGTCATGTCCAGTCTTCCTCCACCACCTTTAGGTTGTTCTGGCGAACTGTTATCATCGATCCAAGGCAAATCAGAAAGTGTTGTAACCTCAGCAGCCATCTGGTTCTTGGAAGCTCCTTTTTCAGCCGTCAGAGGAGGGAGGGGAAAAAAAGAAAGAAAGAAAGAAATTTGAGCCTGATGGAACCAGATGGCTCACAAGGTCAGAGCTGTTCGACACACAGCCTTTTAAAATAAATTAACACTGTGGTTACATACATTACAGTAACATGCCGAGTCGTTGGAGTCTCACAGAATTGTGATTATTTTGTCAAAATGAATCTAATAAACCACATTAAAGTAGAAAAAAAAATCTTTTTTCTTTCCTTTTTCTGATATGTATGGAAGATTTCTTGATCACTATAATTAGGAGAACTCTAATGAGGCAATTATAGACAACTGATGAAAACGGTTGATGAGTTGCACACAAAAAAGAGGGAATATCTGAAAAAAGCAGCAATAAATGTAAGTTTGAATTGACCCAAGTAATTAAAGGCCACGTAAATACTTACTTCCAAAACAGCTACATTAAATATTAATCATGCAGGTGCTGGCCAAACATTTCCCAGAAGTTGTGGACAAACTTCAGAGAAAGAGAGAGAGAATGGAGTAAAAAAACAAAAAACAAAGCACTGTATTAAGACACAAATTTAATTTTAGAGCGAGCAAAATGCCACATTCAGCAGCCAGTTGTTTCACTTTGAGCATTTTTCCCCATCTCAGTCTGCACACTTGCTGCTGTGTGCAGAGACACAAAGCTGTAATCCACTCTGAAACGCAGCGACTGAGACGAGAGCTTCAGTAAAACTGTTTAGGCTCGGATACCTAATTTACACTTGCAGCAGTGCAGCAAATACTTTTACTGCTAAGGGCAGATAGTGAGCCGCTAGTTTATTGTTAAAGATCTGCCTGAAAACCAGCCGGGTCTCCAACAGACACAAGACGGGACTGAAGAAGAGTTCCAAATTCTTTATGGCAGCTTAGAATTTTTTTTAAATTATGATATGCAATAATAACAATCGGGGCGAACTGAAACAATAACAATCTGACATTAACCCAAACCAGTGTGTTCATGAAAGCCAACAGACGTCCAACTTCATTGGTTAACCCTGCAGTTTGTGCTATAAATTTACATAGTTGTCATCCAAATAATTCCCTTAAATTATTACATTGAACTTTTTAAATGAAAGGGCTATGAGTCCTTTGTGTAGAGGTCAGGAGTCTTTTTGTACAGTTATACTTACAGGTACAAAGTTAATCAATCAATCAATCAATCAATCAATCAATCAATCAATCAATCAATCAATATTTGACTTTGAAACATCACGGCTGTTGTCAGTACTGGTATTTAGCTTCTCTCCGAGGAGTATAATTTGCCAACAGTGCTCATTTGTGGGAAAATGATCCAGACTAAAAAAACAAACCTGTCTGAAGTGTGAGTTTTCCATAGATGCCGTTGCTATGGGTGCAGCAGCGAAACTTCACAGCAGGAATGCACCAATCACAGCAGTACAAATGCCTGTTTTCCATCTGCATGTTATAAAAAGAGGGTGAAATGCATCCCTTTTATCTTTATCTTCAAGCATCAACACAATATATATAATAAAAACCTTTGCTATTGTGTTTTGGCTTGTGTCTTTGAATGACATGGTTTCTAAATGCCTCTTATTTCCAGGGTATGTGTGCATTCATGGAACTCTTAACTTGGTTTTCAGTGGATGCCAAATGGGATGCCAAATGCTGTCATTTTTCTGTAAAGCAAATTTACCTTGCCTTTGGGTATAAATAAAGTTACCTTGACCTTGACCTTGAGTCAGTCTGTCAATTTCATCTCTGTTTGTTAACTGATTCTGAAAATGTTGAAGGTTCAAAAGCGGCCAAATGTCCATCAAGCTACTGAGAAGCAGTTTTTAAATCACTGGTACTGATCAAATCTCCAGAAAAACGTCAGCTTTCTCTATATTATTTATGGAATATTTGTGCAATTTGTGCAATATTGAAACTTACTTAAGATAATGATGCAACAAAATTACAGTACATTTAAACTACTGTGCACTCGTGAGCTTGAGGACTTCATGTTGTACAGAAAGGAAAAGAAACCAAAGACTGACTGGAACAAACTCCAGATTAAAGCACAATATGAAAACTGAAACAGTCCTGTGTTTTAAAATGCTCAGGAACAATAAAACACATTTTCAAAATAAAGAGATTTTGTTTTTCTTTAAAAAAAAAAAAAGTCTACTTCTGAAATGACGCAGATGTACATATACTTTCTTTTTTTCGTTGCACATTCTCAAACATCTCAGAAAGCTTCAGTGTGCCTCCCAGGAGCCGGAGCAGAATCGCTCTTTGCATAAAGGCTGGATGAAGATGCTGCACATCCTCCTCATCTGCCGGGTTTTGATGACCGTGATGTCACCTGATGCGCTCTGGACGCATGGCCGGTTTAGACCGGTGTCTGTGTGGGCTCAGCGTGCCAGCTCCACGCAGCAGGAGTGTGGCCGAGGAGAAAGGAGGCGGCCCGGGGGCAGACTCTGTGTCAGCTGATAGTGCAGAGGGTGGGCAGGGCCACGGGGAGGGTGGCATGCCTGGGTGCGAAAGGCTCGCCAAGACCCACACTCTTTTGGCATTTTGGCAAGGGCAAGCGGCGAAATAAAATGATCCAATTTAAGCTGGTTTAGGAGAGCCGGAGAATATTCAAATATTTATTTTTGCAGGGCATTCGGGGAGGCTGTGCTTGCTCCGCGGATCAGCGAGCGAACCAAGTTTTCGCCTATAAGCCTCGACGATGGGAGCACCATCTTGATAGCCAGTTGGCCTCCAGTGGTGGAAAACCGATCTGACGGTGGAGCTGTGGATCCTGCTGCTCTGCTGTCTTCTAAATCCTCTTTTTACTTTCTTGCCTTTACCTCCTTTTCATAAATACACAACCTCCTCTTTTCATGTGTCATGTTCAGGTCTTTTATTCCACTTCAGTACTTTTCTCTATACTCTTATCAGGATAAAACTTATCTAATTGAAAATCTAATGACACAAAACACATTATACAGCTGAACATTACGAAAAATCTTATTTTAATTCTGCTTTTATAGGCACAAAGTACTTTGTCCAGTACTTGTAATTCATCCACATGCACTAAAGCTTTTGCTAAACTGTCTCCCGTAAGTACCAAAAAATAATGTCCAGCTCCCATCTATATTTTCTATTTGAGACTGACATTGACGGCAGGATCTTTCAAATGATTGCTTTTTAATGCCATTATTGTTATTATGGTTATTATTACTGCTAATGAGGGAAATACAGCCCTGGTTTTCCTCAGCATGAATTTCACCATGGAAATAAATGAGTAAAAAAGCCTTTATTGAATTACACTAAAAGCAATCTCAAATAAATGGGCCTTGAATCTGCCTCCATGAGATGATGCTTGCTATGGTATAATTTCATTGTGCGGGGAATGAGAACAGTGGGGCCAAAGACACAGACAGACCCCTGATATGGAGGCTTCAGTATCATCTTTGAAACAGTCACGTGTGCGTGCGCGTGTGTGTGTAAACTCAACATTTTGTTTTTCTTCCTGTTTTGTGTGTCACCCAGTTCTCCTTCGGAGGAGGTGAAACAAAGGGGTTCTCCTGTTGCTGATGATGCTAACATTAGTCTGTTTATAAATAGAATAAATTATGCAATTATCAGAACTGCAACCCTGACCCCGAGTGGTTTTATGTACACAGGGTCAAACAATTTTACAACGCTCTCAGCATCACCACAGCAAAAACAGCTTCACATCTGTCGGGGAAAAAAACACTGCAGAAAAAGCACAGTTTCAACAAAATCTGCATCATTTCTCTCTATTGAGACCCGTTTTTTGCTATCAACAAGTTACATCAGCAGTCACTCTATTTTCTATATGAGCTGCTGAGGTCTCTTGGGATATTTATTGTGAGCATGTCAATAGACTTTGTTGTGCTTCTAGAGGTCATGACCTCTGCCACATAAACTCTCCATTGTATGCTTGAACACACCAGGTCACTGGAGCAAATGTCTCTAAAATAACATGATTGTCAGTCCAACATATCAGACTGATAATCATGTTTTTATTTTCTGTTTCTTAGTTTTGCTTTTAAAGGAAAGCAACAGTAAGAGAAAGGGAGAAAAATAGCTGGCTAGCAAGCGATCCAAAGA
>NW_005187539.1:476279-478642 GCF_000239375.1 Pundamilia nyererei | reverse complement strand
GTTGAAATTGAGGCTGCTGGGTTGGTGTTGCCGTACTTTTAATTCTGACATCACTCTAGATTCTTTAATAGCTTTGTGTTAGCATGCCACTTGTGCAGATCCTTGCAAAGAGCTAAAGTTATTTTAGCAGTATATTGCAGGGGTTTCTTTAAATTTACACCTTCCAAGCAATAAAAAAAAGTAATGCCTATATCTCATCTGCTCCACCACTGTCCTTCCTGCATGTGAACTATCAGCTGATAGCAGTGCAACAGTGCAGGAAAAAGGGGCATGTTTGATGCTTTTTCTTTTCGTTTCTTTTCTTCTCTATACACGCATCATTCAGATAACTGAAGAATTTTTGTAATGCAAGGAACGACATAATTGTATCTGTAAATGGATAACTGAATTTAGTGCAGTAATATGTTACATTATTGTGTAATGTGCCGGAAAATGTCACAACGTCCATGAATCTGTAAATTTCATGTTACTTGAATATGTTTCAGAGCCAAATATTGTCGTTTTTCCATTACATTTGCCAGCAAGATTTAGTAGCTACAACTGAGCTTTGCAATAATTTAAATGTATGTTCTACATGCAAGATTTTTGGTTGTCTTTCATTACATAACTTTATTACATAAAACTTATGTAATGCCATAAGTTATACAAGAAAATAACTTGTTCATTACATAAGTTAATTTTTCCCTATAAACTCTGATTTTTCTTCATTAATTTAGTTGTCACTGCCTCAAATTTCACAGAAGTGAACCTTTTCCCCTTCTTTGCTCTGTTTATAGAAAATCTTTAAATTTTTCCTCAAATGACCTGAATGTGGTCAGATTCATTAGACCAAAATCATGTGTACTTCACTCTATTTACACTGCTCAAATACCATTATTATTAACTTAATTTAATGTAATCAGGAGCAATATTTACTATTACTGATACTTACACATACAGCACCTAAATATTGCTGGTTATACTTTTCTCTTAATCAGAGTTTGTCGCCTTTATTTTTTGTATCAGTTGCTGCTTTCATTTAAGTGTATGAGTTCTTTTAAGTTGAAGAAAACATAAATCCTCAAAAGTACCAGAAAAAAAGCAATAAAGAAATAAAACATCAAATGCATTTGCAATCACTAGACCCCATTTATTAGCTCTCACTGTAAACTACAGTTTAAACACAGACATACATACACACACAGGTAGACCACACACAAATGCATCTATGCACAAACACACACAGAAATGGACTGATGGAGTTTTAGATTTAGTCAAACCTAATCAGCAGACAAGCATTTACAGCAGAGAAGTCACATCCACTCACAACCTAAAGTCAAGGCGATTAATTGAAATTATCTGGCGGGAACAGAGAAACAGACAGAGGTCACAACGTCGGCTTAAAAATAGTAGAGCGCCACTCAAACGCTCGTGACGTGAGGAGAATGATTCGCTGTTTAGAAGCTACTTAGGCACGTAGGAAAATCAACCCATTTACTCTCTGCTGACTTTAAAACCCTGGAGTGCGCATCAATCTACTTATTAACCAACCGCAGATTTGAAATATAAACACCAGTGAAATTAATATTTACATTGGTGTTGGCATGTCTTATTTAGCGGTGTGTTTTAATTGTCAACATGAAAGTTAACAGTGTAATTCTACTGCGCACACTTTTTCTTAAGTGTCACCTCTGCCCTGTGGCTGTGCAGCTCCCTACATGAGAAGTTCTTTTTCCTTTTTTTTTACATTTTCACTGTTTCTGTTAAATGAAAAGACAAAGGTGGGCAGTCTGCTCATGCGGTGATTTTTAGTTTACTTTCATTGTGTTTCTGTGTTTGCACTAAGGGCTCAGTGACGAGACATTGATATGCATTAACTCGAAATTAAAACAGATTTTGCAAAAGCAAAATGTTTTCTCTTTTTTCTGCCCCTGTCATGCAAATACTAGAGATACACTTGGTGACGTTGGATCATTTAAGGCTTAAAATGTAGGGCAATGCTACTGCAACATTACATAAAAGCATGGCTGTAGACAACAGCACGACAAAAGCTATTGTGACCATGTAGGAACTTGTAGCGTAGAAGATTGGAACCAGGTCTGCAACCAGTCGCAGTCAGATGCCACCTTCAATGCGACTTCGGTGAATCACGATAGAAATAAGACAGTCTGCCGTCAGTCGTCTTGAATAGGGTCAAGTTTGCAATGTTATGAATATAACCAGAACACAACCAAGGGCAACTAGTTGTGCCTCTGTTGCAAAGAGACACAACACAGACCAACTCCACTTATTTGCATAGACTAATTCAGATTGATTACAGTGGTGGCATTTAGAAATTACAAAGCAATTATTTTCAAACCTTCACCAATCTGAGACTGATTGCA
>NW_005187539.1:456279-471279 GCF_000239375.1 Pundamilia nyererei | reverse complement strand
GTGACCTGTCCCACCATGCTTCTTCCACCCTTTTAATGTAGATTTTGTCGCCTTCTAAAAATGGGACCTTTAACTCTCCGTGGCCATTATTGCCACGGCCAGTGCATCAAGGACACCTTGTGTGCAACGGTAAGATGCAGGTGACATTTGAGAAAATGGCTCATCACACCCCGGGATGAGAATATGCTGAACCAGCCTGCTGTATAAAATTATAGAAACCCAAAGAAAAAGTACAACACAAACAGCTCCAATGCTGTTTAAATGCTGCAGCATGCATCCATCTCGTCATGAATCGGCTGTGTAATGAAGGCAGGAAAGGACCCAAAATGCAGACTCACGGAGACGGGACTTAAACTCAAAACACAGCTTTATTTGCTGAAAGGGAAAAACATAAACTATACTGGGAAATAACAGAAACTAAAGACATGACGCGGCACACAAGGAAACACACAACCATAAGGGAGACTGGGACACCAGACAGAGGGAGACGCAGACCTAAATGCACAAAATGATAACGAGGGAGGTGGAAACACACGGGGAACACAGCTGACACATATTAGAACTGATGGGACGGGGAGGAAAGCAAAAATGAAACACCAACCCAGGACATGGACTGTCAAAGTAAATCAGGAAACATGGTGAGACGTAGACTGTGACAACCGGACATGGAACGTGCAGATATGAAACACACGACTGGAACACAAGAAGGGGGACAAGGGGACAGGCAAAGAGTTAAAACACAGACACACAGGACAAAGACACGGGGGGAATCCAATAATCGAGGAACTGAACAGGGAACATAACTCAGACTAAGGCTACTAATGAACCTAAACCAAAATACAAAATATCACAAAAACACAAGAAACTCAGAATGCTGGGTCAAAAGGACCCAGAACCATGACGCATCTAATGTTAAGCTTATCCAATTTAGGGTCGGGGTGAAAGCCCAGTCCAGCTTACATAGGGTAAGAGGTGGGGTACACCCTGCACAGCTCAGCTGATGCCAGGCTAATGGTGCAACAAGACCAGATTTTAATCTTTTATCAGAATTTTGAAGCAAGATCTTTTTGGAGTTTTTTAATAGTATTTCAGCATTCGCGTCCTTCCTTTGTTGCTGGCAGCCCATTTTAGCACTTAATACAGTGCCATGCTACTGTGATATGATCGGCAGAGTATGTTGCTGTAAAATCTGGATGCATATCATCCAGCACTGATGGTGCCTTCACAGATGTGAAGTGGATGTGGACTTGGATGGATGAACTCAAATCAGTAAATTAATGTCTGGATGTTGTTCTATATATTTTTTAAACTTATTAACATTTGTGTGAGTCCATGTAACAATTTACACAAAGAAACTTGTTATTAATCATCTGTGTTTTCTTTAAATTGTACACATTCATCTTATGTCCTGTTATTTTTTTGCGGAGAAACTGTATTTTCATCCTATTTCCCACTTTTTTCAAAACCTTATGATCTCCCTCTGTCTACCTTGGACAGACTCAGCCTCTCTGGAAAGCTTTTTTATTTTTAAATATTCAGTCAAGTTCCATCAGACCTGTTACTATTTAACCTAATTGGCCGTGGGATGCGTTACGCTATCATCAGGTGCACTTTTCCAGTCTATTATTGTGACTGGGACAACTTTTTTGATATGTATTTGTATTTTTCAAATATTCTCAACTTTTTGGACTTTGTCTTGTACAGATGATTGTTTTGTTACTGTACAGATGTCATAAATGCCATTCCCTAAAATTGGCTTAAACCAGTGTTTGCCACATTAACTACTATTAAACCTATTCTGGGCAAGATATTTAGATATTTAGATATTTAGATATTTAGCGATTCACAATATAATTTCAAACAAATGTCTGAAGGAACATTGGCTTCACAACATGCGTTTCAAGCACCTACAAATTTGCATGTAAACCATCAACGAGTCAGTAAAAACTTTCCTCTGACCCTCAAGCGTGAAGTCGATATTTTCGCTCTAGAGCAAGATGTAGATGCTCATTTACAATGTAACAGTTAGGAAAAGGTATGATACCAAAGGATTTAACTTCTTTTCCCCTGAAATCAACCATTAATTAGCAATAAACAATTTCTCCTCACTATCTAATTGGCATCACATTTGTCAAGATACAGTTAAAGAGACTGCTTAATTAATTAAACATGAAATAACACCTTTCCTGAGTGTTTCAGAATACAGATGTAACCATAGATTTTTTTCTGCACAAAAACACATGCACACACCTGCATGCACACACACACACACACACACACACACACACACACACACACACACACACACACACACACACACACACACCAACACCTCCACCCCACCTTCTAACAAAAATCCAGCACCAGATTTGATAAGATTTGTTCTCTTTATCACTTTAATTAGCACCTCCCTCCTGTCCCCTTTGCAAATGAGGGTTAGGTGAGGGGGTTCGGGATTTGATGACTTAAAATGCACACAGCTAACGAGTTATTCATACCCTGCACAGCTGTTAAGGCAATTTAACTGCTTCTTCTCTGTTCTCCCTGCTTTCACTTGATGCTTACTTGTCGAGGAGGGAAAGGTGGCAAGAAGCCGAGAACTGCTCCATTATCTTACAAGAGACACTGTCTGATTCAAAAAGGGTCACAATTTCCACCATTCACCTGTAACAGCAAAGATTTACAACTATTCATATCTCAAAGTTGCATCTTTCCTGGAACTTCTGACAGTTTTTAATGCAACTCTGTCTCAGCTGTGAAGACGTAGGTGTTGGGTAGGCAAGCAGAGTCTAAAAAAACCCCACCTGACTGCTTTAAAGCTGTTCCTGTTTGGAGCTATGAGCACATTTCTATGCATGCTGTATACTTGTGCGCTCCACCATTGCCCATCTGTCACTGTGCAATTATGATCAGGGGAAAGAAATGCTCGAATGTAGTATCTGCACCTCGGCTCCTCTGCAGATTGCCGACCAGGACGTGTCAACTTCTCCTGGATAAGCATCCCCATGATTGGAAGATCACAACTCACATCTACAAACACTGACGCAGATGCAAGCATGCTTTACCTAAATCCGCTGAATTAACTTCAATAAGGTTCAAATATTGCAAAGGTTCTACATGGTTTAAAGACATTTAGGAATATCAAAGACAAAGACTGAATAGGATTTTTCTCCTTTTTGTTTTTGAATTTAATAAGGCCGGAGTGTGGAAACCTCCAAGGACAGGCTTGTGAAGAGACCTCCTAAACTGCCTGATTTTGGGTGAGTGCTCATACCTTAAGTTTACCTACAGAGATGCTTTCAGCTCTCTACTTTTAACAGCCTCGCACTGAATACATTAAACATAATTCACACCGATAAGTGGCGAGGCACTTTGACGTGCCAGCGGCCTAAAAATCTGCAATGCAACTTTCACTGTTGAGTCTGTTTTGGTCAATGCATAAGTGGAACTATTGTGACAAGTGGAGCCTGGTGAGTGGTGTTGTTCATCGATGAGTTATTGCTTTAAAATGAAAGTGGTAAGACAGGTTTAGAAAAGGAAAATGGGTTCAATTAGTACTTCAAATAACAAGTGGCCACTTCAACTAAATTCCTAGAAAATGAACAACAGGCCGCAGACTCGATAAATAGAGAGTAGTTGATTTTCGCTGTAATTTTAAAGCAGCCCGCTGCAGTGGCTGCTCAGTCAGGTATAATTCATTAGCAAAAAGACAGAAAAACCAACATTCATTAATATATCAGCTCACTTCTATCCCCGAGTTTACGTTGCTTTTTCCTAAAAAGCACAAGTGATTACTCAATTCTTTAAAAATACATTAAAAAATACTCATATCCGTTCCTTCAGACAACAAGGCGAGTGAATGGACTCATACATACATCCCTAAGTTTGCAGATGTCAACATTCTTGGAGGCCTATTAGATTCATCTGCACGTTTCACAACGTTATGCTTGAGATGCTTGAACTGTAAACGGAGGTGGAAGGGTCTGAGCGCCATGGAGCCACCGCTGTGCTGTTGTGTCTGCCTCCAGACTTCAAACAAAAGCTGTTATGTCTGAAACAGTGGAGGCGAATAAAAGGGCAGCCATAGGTGTCGGCCCCAAACATAAATACAAGCAGTGGAATGTGGTACTTACACTCTCAGAAAATGAAGTACCCTATTGTACTTTTAGTGGTACGCTCCTAGGGTTCTCAAAGTGCCCACGAGGGCAACAAGGAAAGAATGCAGCGCTGTGCATTTAATTCACCCAGAGTTCATATTGATATAACGGCTCGTGGAGTACTTCTATTCAATTCCAGCTCTTCTGTTTCAGCCATCATGGCTGACTAAACCTTCATAACACAATACAACTGCCAGACAACAAGAGTAACAGCGACCTCAGTAATGGTTAAAAAAAACCCTGTAATCTAGCATAAAAGTGCCAGTTACTCTGAAGTGACACCAAGCACGTGCACAGGTAGAGCTCAGACACATTACAAGTGTAAATATATAAGTCCAGAACATAAGTCCGCTTCAAGTGTCACTCAGTTTTTATCAGTTTTGCTTTTTTCCTCTTACATTTTACACATTTTACAATACAGATATCATCAAAAACAGTATTTTTAAATGGACTCACTCTTATGACACTCTCCTACTCTACTTGAACATTCAAAGCACTTTTTTGTTAAGCATTTGGTAATTGGAGCAAAACCAAGTGCAGGTTGGAAATATTCAATGCAAAAGATCATCATATAAATATAAATGACTAATATACTAATTTTTGATCTGATGGATGTCTGCAGGAGTGCTGAATGAAAAATAACTCAAGCAAGTAAAAGCTGTGTTACTTTGTGCAGCTTCATTTTTACATTTTTTATTATACTTATGTATTTGCTCCTTTTTCGGTTTGAACACATGCCTCCTAAAGTGTCTGTGCACAGCTATGACTGACACATTACACCGATGTTTGATGTCATAGCCGTGGGAACTTATTTCAGGTATGAGGGTGATGTGGAGATGAGGCATCTGTGCAAAGGAACATCTGTTAGATGAGGGCAGCACCCTCAATACAAATACAAAAAAAAAATCTGTGTTACCAGTTTACCTGGGCAGCTGGCCGTTAACTGAGAAGAGGCAAAGACACTAGATCATCACAAAAAAATCATTTTAGGCTTTAATTTGTCGTTATAGACATGCATCACCAACACATGCTCCAGAATCCTCAGCAGCCCTGCTTCACATGTTCTTGTCTGTGTGCATTAATTTCTATGTGTGATATACGCCTCATATGCTATAAAAATAATGCTGTTGTACCCTTATTGGTACCCAGGTGAATGTGCGAGTGAATGTGAGTGTGAATCGTTGTCTGTCCTTGTGTGTTGGCCCTGCGACAGACTGGCGACCTGTCCAGGGTGTACCCTGCCTCTCGCCCTATGACAGCTGGGATAGGCTCCAGCACCCCCCGCGACCCTGAAAAGGATAAGCGGAAGCGAATGGATGGATGGATGGATGGAATATTCCATTCAAACAGTAGTTGTCAGTTTATTTCTCCTATATCTGTAGATACATTTACAATCATCAGTTAACCTATGGACTGTGGGTGTGGGAGTTTGTGTAGATTGTACCTTTAAGGCCAGAAATGGACTATTATTGTACTCCTACTTCTAAAATTGCGCCAGGTTAGACCCTTTGAAACGAGCTAAAGATGATATCTGCAAACCTTTTGTGAGATGAGCCCCTTATCTTGCAATGACATAATAGGATAAAGCACAGGCATGTGCCACTTGTGACATAAATCAGACAATATATGCATGGGAGTGTAATATTTCTACATGAATGTGACCAGAAGGACACCTTGAGTCCCCTGAGTAAGTCCGTGTTTAATTTTATCACCTTAAAACAATGAGCGAGAGGGCAGAAATCAACTCTGTGATGAATGTCATTAATTTCCACACCTCTAACCTGTTTCTGCATCTTTACATTTGTTGAGAAGTGTTTCATTTTGCTCTTACCAAGCAGCTTGGCATAGGAGCGAGGGAGAGACAAGTTCCCAATTTACGTTGTGGTGATCCCGCAGAGATTGCTATCATTAGAATAACTTTATTAGGCTTTCTGCTGCATTTCCTGTTTGATTTACTGCGCAGTCCCGAGGGCTCGCGTGTAGGCACAGAGGACTCCGCTATGCGAGCCAGACCTGCCGATGTTGTGGCGCAGGAACCTGAGTGTAACGTCCCGATTAATCTGGAGCTAAACGTAGCAGAAACATAACAAAGACACTGCCCAGTAAATCTGCTGCAGACCTTTTACATCAGCGTGTGTATGCATTGGTACGTCAGCGTTTGTGTTAGCAGAAAGCTAACAACCATTTGCGGCTTTGGTACTCCAAAGCTTAGTCCTTGAAATGCAATTAAATATATTGTGTATATTCATATAAAAAAGTGTATGATTGTAAATAAATGCATTTAAAAAAAGTAGCTCGGGTGTTTTATCAATTCATGGCATATGTGACACCAGTATTTTACTAAATGAGGTAAAATGTTTGTGATTATATAGAATCTATTCAAACACAACAATGAACAATCAGAAGCAAACAAACTGCGTCACTGTCCCTTGTTGTGGTGTCTGTTAGCGAGCAAAGATTTCCTACTTTGCAAACAGTGTAAATAAACAACCTACAACTTTCTCCAGTTGTGTGACTTTTCCCTATAATCTTGTATAAACCAAGGAATTATTCAAGGACTGCAGCAGAAAATAAACAGAGGTGAACTTTGCTTTGTGCTGTAACTGTGTGTTAAAGAATTAAACTATTTTGTTGAGCTCCCTTTGGCCCGTTAAGGACTTAGACTGTATACAAACAATGAACGTTATGAACGCTATATTTGCCCCAAAACAAAGCTTCAAAATGCACGCAGCTTCATAGCTAAGTAACAATGTCCAGGACTGAAAAATGAAAGCAATATGAAATTGCCAAAAACTCTAATGGGCGCTAGGGGCTGGCTCCCAAAGACTCCCATGTTAAAGTGCCCAACTTCACAGTATTAAAAGCATGTTTTCAAGCTTATACAAAACAGTTTTGGTCTCCAGTGCAATAAGATGCGAAGTAGATGTAAAACAGGGACACAAACAAGTATCCAAAAACACAAGGAAGAGGCGAAATCTAAGGACAGCCATGGAAACAAAGTAACTGGGCTGCAGGACACATCTTGACAAAGTACACAGGGAGGATTGGGTTATTTATACACACACAGATGGCTGATTAGGGATTAGACACAGGAGGGGAATGAGACACAGGGCCACACTGTCAACAACAGATGAAAACAATCAGGGAATCAAGCGAAGACAGAGAGGAAGCAAAACTACCACAGAACACAAAAGAAAACTAACCTTCAAAGTAAAACAGGAAAAAACACAAAGAGACTAATATCCATGAACGTTAACACTAAACAAGAGAACACAGAGGGACTAAGGAATAAACTGCTGCTACTACTTCTGCTACAGATAACAATAATAACAGACCTAAACAAAAACACAAAATGGAAACTCATCACTAAAATGAACAAAGTAATAACATCAAGACTCACACAATACTGGAACAAAGAAATCAAAGCAGGAATTTAAAATCCAAAGACTAAAAATAAAACACAAACGCTATAAAAACCATGAACTGGGGCTGTGTTGAGCTAGGTGGCTTGGCTAGGCTTGCCTTGCTTGCAAGCATTAGCTTATAGCTTGATGATAGCACTTCACCCCGTTGTCTAAACACCTGGCCACAATCAGTGGCGGTCCTAGCCTGTTAGGCGCCACAGACAAAACATATTAAGGATTGTACATTAACATAAAGCTGTTGTACACACACACACATATGAAGAGAGAGAGAGTATGCATAGTATGCTAACGGCTACCAAACAGCCATCATAATTCGTCATACAATGAGAACAGGACAAATCAACAATTAACAATGACTAATTAATATTAAAATCTGTAACATAATGTATTGTTTGGAGTTTAGTCTGTTACTGTTACTGTTGCTATTTTTACCATTTCTTCTTGGAGCAACTGTAACCCACATAATTTCCTTAGGGATTAATAAAGTATTCTGATTCTGATTGTTTCAAGATGACCTGCCATTGTCCAATCACACATCTGCTTACCTGCATCTTTTACTCGTTTCTCCTCCTCTTCTGTTCTCTTTTTTCTAAACTGATGGCTTTGAACTTTTCTTGTCTATCTTACATTGGTTTTAATTTTGCACTCCAGTATGAACACCCATCCCTCAACCCAAGGATCACCACAACATGATCTAACACACCTACACCTTAGTTCACAGATTCACTTTGTCTAGGGTGCATTTCTGAGATTTCTTGAAGCTTGGATTTACAACCTTATAAATGAAATGTGCTCTATTTGGAAGCAGCCGCCCCCCGCCCTCCCCTTTCGACGGGTTGTGTGTGAGACTTTAAACTGTAAATTTTAAATTGTTATTGATCCCTTTACCCCGAGTCCTAAAGTGTAAATTTATTTTCTTACTCTTCTTATATATATTGTTTGTTTACTTGCACTGCTGTAACTGGAGCCTCGTCGTCTCGTCTCTCTATATACTGGACTGTATGTAACGGAAATGACAATAAAGTTTACTTTGACTTCAGCAGCGAGCAGGTGCACCGAGGGCTCTCGCGCTCACTTTTTGTGTATAGAATTTCGAAAAAACATCGTTGCAAATTATAAGTCTGGTGTTTTCGTGTTTGTTGGTTTGTTTTTATTTTGTTTTATTTTGCGAGTTGGTTATTAGATGCTGCACCAGCCGGTCAGAGAATCCCCCGCCACCGGGCGATAGAAAACCGATCGGTGCCTATGCCATTCCCAATATGCGCTGGCATGACGTCGGGGCAGCATGAGTACGAGCATTTTTTAAATTTTTTTTTTTGCAGATGCCCGTGATGCCGCCCGTATCTAAAACCACTACTGGCCACAATGCTAATGTTGAGACTTGCAAAGTCGGGAGTCCAAAATCAGTCACAGAGCCTACTTCCATCTTTTACGTACAGTTTATGTTAACCCCATAGTACCGACTCAAGCTAATCCTACCAGAGCACTAAACATGCTAATTGATGCTAATTCCCAAACCAGTAACTTGAAAGTGTTCTATGAGTATCTGAATGGTGTACTCAAATATCAAAAAGTTGAGTGTGGAGCACTGTACATCTTCAACAGTCAATATTTTGGCTGTATAGCTGAAAGATCGAGGCAAGCAAAGATTTCAGTTATCACTGATTATGATGATGAAATCAGTGGCAGCTAGCTAACTGCAGCAGATTTTTTCATCATGCAGGTGAGAGCAAACATTGCATGTGTTACATGTGTGGTAAACTGTTCACAAAGTGCAGTAGCTAGCACAGCAATTGCAGTCAGATATTGCACGCTATTTATGGTGCACAGCACAGCGCTTCTATTTCAGACAACACTACCCTTTCAGAGTGCATGTAACAAACGAGTAACTAATAAAGAATGTGCAAAAGAGGGACTGGTTTGTATTGGCCACCACCATCTTGTTTTTTATTAGAAGTGACCATATTTGGATTAAAAACTGAGGTTACAAGCTAGTGCTGTTAATCTTGGTTAGTGAGGTCTACATATAAACTATAAGAGTGTAATGTACTGTCATAGATATTTGCTAAGAAATAGTGCTAAGTAACAGCCACTCACCAAAACTGAAGCACAGACCTTTGTTGGCATCACAAAATAAGATATTTTAACTGTAAAATAATTACATTTTTAAAAATTCTCAAAAAGGCACAAACACAGTAGAGAGGTCCAGTTTAGCGGCTCCAAATAGCAGAGATGAGGCCTATTTGATCGATCAGGTGTCAAAGTGGCCATGTCTAAAATCCTGTTTTTAAATGAAAGAGTTAATATCATTTTTTTAATCACCCCACTTGGAGTTGTTATGAAGCCGTGCAAGGATTCACTCACCATTGGAACAAGCTTACTAAAGGAAATGCAGTTTTTGGCACATCTGCGTTATTATTCCTTTAGCTGCGCTGCCTAGGCTGCTGGGGACGTCTTTCTTCTTCAATCACCTCTTTCATTCTTTATGTATTTATACACCATTCTGTATGTAATCATTAGTTATTAATAATCTCTGGCTCTTCCACAGTGTATTTTTTGTTCTGTCTTCCTCCCATCGCCCCTAACCAGTCACAGCATACGACTGCCCCTCCCTCTGCTGGAGGCTTCTTCCTGTTAAAAGGGAGTTTTTACTTCCCACTGTTGCTTGCTCAGAAGCGGTCGTTTACTTGTTGGGGTTTTCTCTGTGTTATTCCTTGTCACACAAAGCACCCTCAGGAGACTGCTGTTGTTATTTGATGCTATATAGATGAGCCTGAATTGAAAACTTGAATTGAATTGGATTCTGCTGCAACTTGGAAAGTCCTTGACGATTGATCTGACAATAATAAATAATAAAAGCTGACAATAAGCTACACACGGTCTGAAGCAATGCAAAACTGCATATCTTTGAGTGTTATTTGAATCAGTCATATATCATCGTGTACACAGTCCACCTTCCTTCCATGTTTGAAGTTTAAAATGCTTCCTTTGCATGGAAGTTTTAAGGTCATGCTCTATGTCACAACCACTTTGCACAAAACTTATGTTAACCTCTGTTTTCCAAGTAAGATGTCCTATTTCTCCCCAGCACTAAGAAATAAAATTATACCACCTCATGATGCTGTAAAATTCTCAGAATTTCTCTCTAAGTGCTGAACGTCGACTATTAGTCTGATGAGTACAAACACTGGATCAAATATCACGTGAACGATTACGAAACAGAGCCTGTGAGGGACCGGGCCAAGCCGTGAGCCCTTCCCCTGGTTTACCCAACACTGAGACACTTTCAGAGCTCTTTTTTCAGAGTTGCTAAGTGTCTGTTATGATAACACAAAGTGGAAAAAAAAACACTCACACACACATGCAAAATATGATGCATCCCCTCAAATCTGCATTCAGAAAGCTCAAACTCCTGCTTCCTTCAAATCGCCTGTGAAGTGTTAATGTTCATTGTTGATTGACATCTTTGCATGTACCCTGGGGGGTTGTGTTCAGTGGAGCATGTATACGTTCTTTGAATGTGTGCATCGTGCAGCTGTGCAGCCCAGAAATATAAAATACACATTAGTGGGATAACATACTCCTACTGTAGGTTTTTCATCAGGGATGTTTGATTTTAAATTGTCACTTCAGTTCTGTTTCTGTCCACCATTTGTCTTTTTTTTTTTTTCAATTTGTGCGCTGGTGGAGTGTAGCTGTGTACAGTGTTTTAAAATACTGTACTTAAACACTTTTCACCACAAACCTGGAAGCCGTCCAGCACGACAATCTGACATGTTGGCAGTTGGAATTAAAGGCCTCACTCAGGAGCTTCTCTTTGACGGAGCACAGAAGGTACTTTTTACAGCACTGACATATTTAGTTATCAGACAGAAAATAATTTAACTCTGAAAGCATGCTAAAAAGAAGATACTACATTAAGATGACACATTTGTAAAGAATATTAAGTGGAGCTTTTTAAAAATCTTTATCAACTTTGACAATGTCCTTTTTTTGTTACATCACAGGCTTTTGTATATATTAAAACATATTTGGACCAAATATTAAAAGTGTATGTGCATCTTCCAATCATTTGGATAACATAATTTCAACATAAAGTACTAAACCTAAGTGAGATGAATAGTTGTCAGTCAAAAATATATGTAATAAAAATATATATATATATCATATATTTATGAATGTAAAACTGACACGCAATTAAAAAACAGACTTTTTTGTGTATGTTGCATTATTGCTGAACTTCCATGCCTGGCCTGTGTAAATGTAAGGCAAAGCTCTACACCAACTCCATTAAGCTCCTATGACCTGCAGGTAAAATATCACTTTATATGTGACATGATATCTCCGCTTAAAGTTGGATACCTCCTGTGACATCCAAATATACATACCTGTGAATTTAGTTAAAAATAAACTTTGTTTGGCATTTTGACCTCAGCCTCTCCAGCCCACCGTCTGCCAGCCACGTCTTTATGTGGAAGCTGTTTATTTGCTCTGACGCTGAGGATTTCTACAAATATCACAAGAAGACACTGTATCTGCTGGGCTTCTTTCTCCACCGGCGGCATACCACAGTATGATGTGGCGTCATCTACATGCTTTCTGGTAAATTTGTGTAGCCTGCTAATTTTTTTCTAAATAAGCAACAGCATGAGGCGCCCGGGGGTAACGGAGTCAGTGATTCATCAGTCACCATTCTTGTCATAATTATGAGTTCTATTTTGACATCAGGGAAAGTCTTTGAAGTGTGTTTGGTGCCGTGGAGAGCCAGCGAACAGCCTAATGGAGATGGAGTATCAAACCTGTTTGGTGCTTGCCAGTCTTCTCTGAGCAATCACCCATGATACCCACCCATGGTGAAACAGAACTGGCTCTTTCTTGTCATGGCAAACCTCCTCATCTCACGATCCCCTGAAATAACACCATGTTTGCCGAAGACTTTTTTTTACAGCTGCTGGAGAACACCGGATAACCCCTCTGTAGGATATTTCACTTTATAGCTGAACTTTTCCAGAAAACATCAGAAATCAAGTCTTGAACCACTGTTAGAGCAAAGTATTAGCCATCTGTGTAGAAAAACCTTTTGTAAGCGTGCGGCAAATATAGCTGATCCTTATGAAAACAGTGATAATGAGGAGGAGTATTACGCTAGAGTTCCTGTTTGTTGGTGCCTTCACCTCTGTTTGTCAGTGAGTAAGCCATTTGTAATGTCAAAATGGAGAAATAATGAAGCATAATGGCGCCTCTTTGCTCTGTGACATGCGGTAATGTTTTTTTATCACCTCTTAACACGTATCGTGTACCCTCTGATCACCTCTGACAAAAGGATGTCCTCTTGAGAGCATCTGACACTTCTATATGTCTGTTTTGTTTGATTGTTCTTTTCCCGTGAACGTACACAACATTGCACTGTGGATTTCTTTCTATATTTATGGGATAAAAACAGCACAACACAAAGGGAACGCTGGCCCAGACAGGCTGGCACATATCTCAGGGTGTGAACGGGTGGGGGTAATTTCCTAAAGGTGTAGACACCTGGCCCCGCCTGGGGTTTACGGCAAGGTCAGGACACCTGCGCTGTTTTATAGCCGAACTTCCTGCAGAGGGCTTTGCTATTACAGGTGTTCACACCTAACATTTATTTATTTTAGATTTCAAAGGTGGTTCACATACACTCAGCATGTAGAAGTGGAGATGCAGCAGAAGAGCCCCGGTACAGTCGGTTTGGGAGGAAGAGGCACGACAGAATGGCGATTCAGCTTTGTACGGTGAGCTTTTGCACAAACTTCAAATATATTTACAATATTAAACAATTAATGATTCATAAGATGTGATATTTACAGATATTACAAGTGACATGGGTTCAGTGATCGCAGCGGAATGAGTCAGTAACTGGAGTTGCTCTTTCTTAGCAGAACTTGAAAGAAAAAAGCAAAAAGAAAACCAAGAAAAACCAAAAAACAACAACAACCATTTCACATTGTTTCCTCTCCTGTTTCCAGAGGAGACAAACACGCCTCTGGTGTCAAAAGAGCCTGGTCAAGTTAATGCCAAGAAATCTGTGGTACAATACAAACAGTTTAATTGTGTAATTAACAATCAATAACCACTTCTAGTTAGAACATTTCTGCCGAAAGGAACCGAGAAACACTTATAAAACAGTCAGTCGTAACAAAATAACTGGTGTTCTCATTGAAATGAACTCATAAAAAAGAAACACTTTTTTACAGAATATTTATACAGGAGTAGCTTTTTGAATTGGATTCTTAACCAAAGGAAGACACATCGCAGACATCGATTTTCACACAGATTGCATATGTTTTTCTTTCTAAGGTGTTCTATAGGTTAGTCATTTTACCTAAGCTTATTTGCATGATAGTAAAAATTGCATACAACATTAATTGTGAAGCTTGTAGCATGAGTTGCTTGACATACAGCACTTTTTATAGGCAACCTTTAAAGCACATTTCTCCATTTAAAACGTTTAAGACACTTCTTGTTTTTACTGCCCACTGAAATTACATTTATAAATAGAAACAAGATCGGTGGAATAAAAAAAAGAGAGAGAGAGCGCGCACAAGGAAACATAAACTGTTTTTTTAGTTTTTTTTTAGAAAAAGTAATTACATCAGAAACACTGCATGAACTGCAAATAAATAATGTCAGACAACATAAACATTGTGAAATTCACATTTCCAACTGTGTGGCAATTCAGAAAGTTACAGTGACAAAGGTTTTGCAAAATAATCTAACATCGGCAGTGCCGTATAGTACAAGGCATTTGTTGGCATAGTTTTTTAAGACTGTATTTTTTTTACAGTTACAATATAATGTCTATATATATATATATTTATATTTCTTCCCTAACAAATAATATGTAAAGAGACTGAGCTATTCTCGTAGATGCACCTGGGCTGGGTGATCGCGTTCCAGAGTTTGGAGTGATCCATAATCACATTATGCGCTTTTTAAAAAGAATAACTAATCTGCCAGCAGGCTCCAGACTTGATACCTCATAATTAAGGCCTTGTCATCCACATGGTCCTTGATTTCATTTGCTATTTTCTTAAAAAAAAAAAGAATCCAGTTAAACATCACATACGTAAACACCTATCGAAGTCCTAGCAAACTCCAGGGGAACTTTTTTTTCCTTTTTCAATATAATCAGTAGCTCAAAAAGATAAAGTAAGTCAGTGTAAAACAACAGACATAGAGTGCAGTCAGCAAATATCCACGGCAACATACTTAATAATTTTTTTGTGCAGATTATTTAAACGATGCATCAGTCTTTACAGTGAATAATACAAGTTTTACAAAATCGAAAAAGTAGTACTTTTTGTATTACTGAGTCTGAAATGGGCTTTCCAGTGTGTGAACACTCATTTCGCACTGTGAGTTCATATGTGTGTGTGTGTGTGTGT
>NW_005187539.1:451172-456205 GCF_000239375.1 Pundamilia nyererei | reverse complement strand
TATATATATATATATATATATATATATGAACACTCCTCATACAGTCCAGATGCTGTACTGATTGAAAACACTACTTTTCTTTGTTTGCAGTGTGGTGTTTCTGTGGCGGCCAGAGCGTTACATTTAGCACAGTCACCAGTCTGTGTGCACAGGAAAACTCTCAGTACATGTTTCAGAGGGAGAGTCCTACTCCTTGGCCTCGTGCTCCGACTCGGACTGGGCTTCGGCACCTCGGCCCAGCTGCTCTTCGATCTTGATGGAGAAGATGGTGCTGTTGGTCTGCGTGCTCTCGTCCAGCTCCTTCAACAGCTCTCCGCTCTCCCTGAAGTCCGTCAGCTCTTCCTCAAAGGCCGGGCTGCTGCTGCTGCTACTGCTGCTGGTGGTGTTGTTGACGATGGCTGCAATGGTGGTGTTGTTGTTGTTAATGGGCTCCTTGGGTGCCTTTGCTGGGTGACTGACATAAAAGCGCTGGTTCTGGAAGAACTTGATGATGGTGAGCTTGGGCAGGTCCAGCTGGGCTGAAAGGGTGTGGA
This sequence comes from Pundamilia nyererei, assembly GCF_000239375.1. Classification (NCBI taxonomy): domain Eukaryota; kingdom Metazoa; phylum Chordata; class Actinopteri; order Cichliformes; family Cichlidae; genus Pundamilia; species Pundamilia nyererei. Next base: position 455,672 of record NW_005187539.1, on the reverse strand, counting down.
TGGCCTCCTCGTCGGGGTATAGGCCCACGTCCTGGATGAAGCTCTGCAGGATACCTAGAGCTTCCAGGGAGATCTTGCCTCCACCCGTGCGGGATTTGATGCTCCCTCCGCGGCTGCCTTCGTCCTCCGTTTCGGCCGGAGAGGCGGTGGAGGGTTGGCGAGGTGGCAACCGGGGACCGGTGGTGGGCTGCTGTTGCTGCAAGGGCTGTTGGGAGGGGTGGAGGGACAAGGAGGGCTGGTGCTGCTGCTGTGTCTGAGGCGGCTGAGCCTGCAGTGAGGGAAAAAAAAGAAAGAGGGAAGAGAAAGGAGATGGGGATGTTATCAGTGAACACTTATCGGCGCCTTAATAAGGCCTTTCATTAAAATCAATTGAGTTGTGAGGAAAAATGGGCCTGCTGTGTATAGAACAGGCACTTGGTTGAAGGAATTTTCCATGTAATATCTGATTGAATGCAATCAGTTCTGCAGATATGATGTTTTTCCTTTTTTGGTAGTGGGAGCTTGAGTCTCATTGTGGAGGTAGAGGAGGCAACAGCCCCACACCAGCATATACACTCGTACACATGAGTGACACGATCGGCTCCACGCACACTGGGAATTCACAGGCAAACTGGCCTCTCTATTATATCCTGTGCTGCTTATCGGCCTCTATTGCCCGGCAGTGATAAACAAGCTCCCTGTGTACAATTCACATCGCGATGGTCTGGCTGATTTGCCGCCGTGTGAGAATGCTATCGATGGCTTTCGCTCTGCCGTCAGAGTCCCGTTAGTGTAAACACATGACACATTACTCGTAAAATGTCTCATTGTGTGGTTGGAGAGCGAGTGAGTGGGCAACTCGTGGTCTCTATTGACCCTGCAAAATGGGCGCTCTTTTATTTTCATTTCTGAGTCAGACACTGTAGATAGGTGTTTCATAATGAAGTTTGCAAAACAGCACTTTGCAGGGACTCTGCTTGCCAGCTGCATAAATGCACCCAAAGATGTGATTTTTACTGTACCCATATACTGAGCCGGGCTAGTTCTTGTTGAGCAAATGTGAGCTAATTTGGCTAATGTATCACGTTAGTAAAAGAGCAGCACAAAATAGTTAAACACCAGTCTCTTATGGACACTGTAAAACTGCACCATTAAATCAGAAATAATCCTATTTTATCAATCTGCAACCGTTTTGCATTTGCATGCAAAGTATGCACAAAATTCCCTCATTCCATATCTGCTGCTCAAACTGATTTGTCAAAGAAATCCTATTACCTTATTTATATCCACTAAATGACAGTCTTTGTGAAACGCTGCCATTGTATCCAAGTAACCAAATAACTAATCAACCACTCTGCTGTGGCTCAGACTTTTAATAGAAGTATTATTGTACTTCATTAAGATGTTTCGACCGTTAACCGAGCCTGTGTGTTATTTTCTATTCATCTGCCAGATGTCTCTTATAAAGCAGCTCTGTTAAGCAAGTTCAGCCTAATGATATCTTTGAAAACGGTTTTTGCTTAAAAAGTAGCAACTTTTAAGTGTTGCAGTGTTGTTAATTTATGTGTTCGCAGAAACTCCTGAGTGCTGTTAGGGTTAGAATTACTGAAAGAAGAAGTCAAATGGGGAAAATTAAGGTTTCCCTTTTTTTTTAAACTAAATTATTTTTGACACAGACCTTTGGAAAACAGGATATGCACAGATACAATAATCAGACTTCATTAGGATTTTTAAAAATGATTCTCTCCACTGTTACATAATATCTTTAAACTACTTTTCATAAGAAATTGTACCAAAAAGAGATCCAAATCACAAGCACAAATAATCAAATTGCTTTGATTTAGCAATTAGTGATCCATCTATCCATTTTTTTAACAGCTGGGGGAGGGGAGCACCTTATATTTTACTTTGACATCCACACCTAAGGGCAGTTTAGAATAAGCAGTTAACCCAACATGTGATCAGCCACAGCCAACCAGTGGATTCAGCCCCAGAAACATATTGCTGTGATTCAATATTCATGTTCTGGAACACATCTGTTGTAGTTTTAGCTCGGTGCCTTGCCCAAAGGCACTGGCTCAGGTCATAATCTCGTGAAAAATATCACACTCACCTGTAGCTGGTCACTGGAAATGTGCATCAAGTGCGACGGCCGCTCGTTGTGGTGCTGCTGGCCGGCGCTGCTCTCCTGCTCGTAGATGGCATCGCGTTCGGCCTGAGAGAGGCTCAGGAAGCGTCGGATCATGGAGAGGTTCTCCCAGAGTGTTCGGTTCTCTGGAGACGGATCCTCTTTCCAGCGCAGCAGCTCACAGAGCCAGCCCTGGACAAAACATTTGAAAGGAAGGAGGGAGAAGGAAGGAGAAAAAGGATACAAATCAGTAAGAATAGAATGTACTGCAATTTGGACCGTGATGTCCAAAATGTTTAAGCACAGTTGCAGCCCTAAAAAGGCCAAACAATCAACCAGACTACGAAACCTTAAAACAGAGCTGCTTCTATCGGAAGCATCAAAGTACTGTGAGGAAGAAAAAGCCACTGTGACACCATTTCAAAATAATTAACACGTTTTTTCACTAAAATGAACAAAATAAAATGAAAACCACTCATAAAATGCACCATTGGGGCTTTTTTGGGTTACACAGCTGAAGATGAAGACGTAAGGTAGACAAGGTCAAGCAGCACAGCAGGAGGGAACATTTTAATATGACAAGAAAGACATACTGGCATATTGAGTAGCACCCTTGGGAGGAAGTGAGTGACTCCCATGTTTAAAATGCTCCAGCAGAGGGCCATGAAAGACAGAGCTGAGGAACAGTATAAGACAAGTGCACTAAGAAAAGGCTTTATTTGATTAATACAATGCACAAAGAGGTCTGACCTTGGTGATTAAAAGATTCAGCGAGAGCCCGACACAGGAAGCGCTAACACTCAAAGTGCAGCGGGGAAGGCAGAACCCCCCCCCCCCCTCCCCACACACACACATGTATTTCACTCGTAGTTGTTCGTGTATTTGACAACATGACTTGAACATGCATGATAAAAGTTGGTCTCCTTTTAGAGACATCGCATCATTTGGTCATACTGCTTTGATATTTTATTCTTTGTTATATTACATTTTTGTTGTTTAAATAGGGAACTAATCAGTTGCTAAAATAATCAAGATGTTCGAGTTCATGTGTTCATTGGATGTTTGAAGATCAAGATGCAATACACATATGAATCTAATGATAAATTGAAATGACCAAGAAATCAGTGGGCAGGATTATTGCTCATAAAAACAGCTGCAGGTAGTGATGCACCAACATGTCAGCTTATTATTGGTACCATCAGATTTTGCTGATGTCGACTGACATCCACGTAATCAGCAAAAACATGAAGACTTAGCAAAGTCAGGCTACGTTTTGTTTTCAAAATATGAAAAATTTAAAATGGTTGCTTCCCCAGTATAAAGGGAGAACACAATAAAAATAGAAAATGATCAGAACTGTTGCTTGGTCAAACTATTATTTAAAGTGTTGGTAACATCGGTGTTACTCAATTCTAACTACTAATCTCACTTCCCTTTCATTTCTTTACAAACAGAAACGCCTCACGGTCACAGTTGCTAAATGTGTGTTTATGTTTGCTCATGGAGCCGAGTGAAAGACTGAGGACTGCACAGACAGAAGGGCTCTACAGGGGCTGAGTGACGTGGTCAGACGTGATGACCTAAACCTCAGCAGGCCAGTGTGTGAGTGTGTGAGTAAGAGTGAAAGGAAATAACGCACTGAAGAGCTGCGTGGGAGAGAGAGAAGGGTAACGAAGTGGGGGGGGCCTGCAGTGATGTGGGCATGAAATTGTAGTGAAGCTAGAAGAGAGCTGTAAAGGAACAAGAGAGGATGAAGAAGGAGGGATGGCCGCGGAGCAAAAAGCAGCGAGGAGGAAACGCGGCGTCAAAGACAGACAGCGAGGTGTGTGAGTGTGTGTGTTACAGAGGGCCGCTCTCTCAGGCGAGTAGTCTGTCCTGGCAGCGCGACAGAGCGGCGCTGTAATCTCCCGGCCAGTGCGCGGCAGCACCTTTCATTTCCACAGGATTACACCGTGCTGCTGGTCTGCACGCAGACACACATGCACACACACAGAGGGCAGAGCCACGCCGCTACACTGCATGCAAGAGATAACTCAGCAGTTTGGTTGTCCCCTGTTCCAACTCCTCCCATAAGCCACATCAAACCCAGGAGGGGTTTTGGAGGAAGGCGAGAGGGGGAGAAAGAGAGGGAGAGAGAGAGACATAAAGGGAGGGAAGGAGAGAGAGAAAGGTGGGGGAGAGGGGGCCATAAAGCCTGCGTGCCCACCTTGTTCCTTTGCCACGTTTATTGTTGCGTTTTTAATTTGCATGCAGAGGGATTTGGACGGCGCTCCAGTTGGGCTGTCTGTGGTTTCAGCTGATTCGGTAGTGAGGAAGAACACACACACACACACACACACACACACACACACACACACACACACAAACCACCACACACCATCTTGTCAAAGCCA
>NW_005187539.1:440217-451152 GCF_000239375.1 Pundamilia nyererei | reverse complement strand
ACACACCCCCCCCCAAAAAAAAAACAAAACACAAACAGACGCACACAAACCACCACACACCATCTTGTCAAAGCCAGAGAAACAGTACCCCAGCCCAACGATGGAGTAATCCAACTCAAACACTCCCCAAACCAGCAGGATTAAACCCAAAGTAGCAGAGCCAATCAAACAAAGGCGCGACGTGAACTCCATTCCAATGCCAGGAAGTCCATTTGATGAAATAAAGTACAGAGTTTATTAGTTCACAAGTGTGAATGTTCGTTTGTGTGGCTTTTTTTCTCTCTTTTTTGCTTTCAACTGTTTCTGGGCTGCCATAGACGATGCTGAAGGAAGAATCACGTGCCAGGAAGAAAATAATGTTTTTAAACGCCGCCCCTGTCCAACACTGCGGACAGTGGACAGTCAGCACTTTCCAGCTTCAAGAGCTCTGTTTGTGTTTGTCTAATTGCATTGCTTCCACAGTCCAGGCAGAGGCAGGGGGACGGCAGAGAGGACAGAGATGGAGAGGGACAACGAGAGCGAGACAGAGAAAGAAGTGAGCAGTTCCCTCTTGAACTTTGGAAGAAATAAAGTTGGGATAAAGTAAAGTAACAAATGTACTGTAAAATATGGCATACCATGAAATTTATTTGATATAAAACCTACTTAAATATGACTATTTTTCACAAAAATTACCCCATCAACGAGACTTTATGTTCAACATTCCCGCACTCCACTGATATTACCATACTGTTTCAAATCTGTTTTCCCCTTTATTGTTTAATGTAATTTGTTGAGCCTCTCCACTGCAGCTGACAAGCACCAACTGCTCTTGATTGGATCATGGAACTTGCTGCCCCTGCCACTAAAGTGTTCCAATACGGCCCAGAAAACAAAAATCTAGGGCTCTTCAATGCAGTGTACTCAGTGTTTTGTTGAAGATCATTAAGGGCTCTCTATAAATAAACAGAACAGGTATTTCAGAACAGGCCTGTTTGACGACCAATAGAGAATACGGCGCTCTCTCAAAGTGTTTCACAACAACATTGTTGTAAAGGCATTTTCTCATATCGCATGACTACAAAATGCTGCAGCAACAGGAACCAAAAGTCTACTTATACTTGCTACACTGTCTTTGGCTGATAACTTTGATAATGATCAGTTACAGCAAACCTACATTCATATCAGAAACAGAAGTAACAGATTTATTTTTATTAGGTGGACTCTACAGTTCTAATCTTCGCACCTCTCATCCCCCCTCACAGTTTGCAACCGCAGAAAACAATGTCAGCCAAGCTAGAACTCAACACCCAGCAGAAAAACGACGACCAAACTTAACAAATGTCTGTGTTGGAAGCGAACGGTGACCTAAAACCGGTGTAAACGTTCATTTTCCTCACTCTCCTCTGCGTCTGCCGCACCTGTAATTTGCCCATGGTGGGAAATCACTTGCACTTTTGGAAAACGCCACAAAGTAGGCCTTTTACGGTTTTCCACTAAATTTTCTCTCGGGTGAAAACTGTTGCATTGTTTTCATTTGAATCATTAGTTTGACCTCAAAGTCACAACATTGACCCCAAAAATTGCAATTCTTCATGACATTCTGACTTTTTACTGACAATTAACCTTCACTTTAATGGTTAATAAATCATATTTACTATGCATTTAAGGACAAACAGCTTTACAGCTGACCTAATAAAGAAAGCTATTGCTCAGGAGAGCAGAGGTCAGTTCTCAGGCTGCTTGTCCTTAGCATACTCTAAATACTGGACTACAAATTGCCCCCACGTGTAGCTATTAGCATGCGAGTGTTTAAAGTGAAAAAAATGTTTCATAAATGGGTGAATGTGGCTTGTAGTATAAAAAGCGCTTTGAGCGGTCAGCAAGACTAGAAAAGCACTATACAAATACCCGTCCATTCAAACACATTTTTTCCAACCTAGATAACCTCAGAAATCACAGATTAAGTAGTGAACTGGAAAGGCAGTTTATTTGGATACAAAGCACATCTCTCAGTTGAACTCACAGATGCTGCAAACAGGTTCATTGAAGCAATAAGTACTGAAAGGCATAGGATTATCTTGCTATGCTGGCACACACCTGCAACAATATTGCGCTGTAATCCGCTGCCTCTGGGTCATTGTTGCTTAATTATTAATTACTTTCAAACAACTGGACTGACAATCAAGGATTCTTTTTCTTGTTTTGAAACAGACATGACCGGTGGCTCATGGGGCTACGGGGTCATGGGGTGCCAAATTAAAAGAGCACCTCGGGGCCCTAGAGGTCAGATCTGAGCACAGCCCCATGAGCTTCAGCAGACCATTGTATAATATTGATATAAATAGTAACCGGGTGTTCTGAGAGAAACGGTTTCCTTGCAACACAATAGTTGAATTCATGCGCAAGATTCACCCAGCTATGCAATGCAGTACACCGTGTATGTGTGCTGCAGTCACAAGCTGCCAATGAGAGCATAGGCCTGCTCTGTCAGAGAACAGCATGGTATTCACCGCTCAACCCACCCACCCATTCACCACCAAACTACTGCTGCAAACACCCCCAACATGGAAGGAGGAACGTTTAAAAAAAAATCTGGCTCTGCTGTGAGACAGGCCGAGTGGACAGACAGGCAGACAGACAGGGAGAGGTCTGTCACATGGCCTGGACCAACACCTTCCCCCTAATCTCATTTGCTTGTTATCAGCCCCATCAAGCTGACCTCGGCCACTGCAAAAATAAATAACTAAAATAAGCCAACAGATGTCCATCAATTTGCCATTTGAGGTTTTTCCCGCCCTCCTTTCTCAGATTACTGCGTGACCAAAAATAATGCCTCACATTCAACCCAACAAAAAGTACTTTGAGCACCATTTGGATTTTAACCATCTGGACAAAAAAGGCCAAGATGACACAAAAAAATGAAAAGGGAAACTCGGTGATGAAGAAATGATTGTGGCTATTGTTGTGGCTGGCTGGTTGGAGGAGAAGACGGTTTCTGAGACAGCCAGACAAACCTCCTGTGTCTGAATAAGGGAGCGAGCTAAAAGAAAGGGGAAGACAATGCATCACTGTCTTTCCTCCTCCTTGAACCTGGCAGAGGCCCAGCACTGGCAGGCAACACTATGCAGATAAACGCAGCCGATAACACGGTATGTTCAAACCTGTTTCTCCTCCCCGAGCACACCAATCCAGCGTCTGCGCACGCAGGTTCAACCCTGCGAGGTAACGTGCGCCGTGTTGTAAATACATTACGACATGGTGGACGCCCATCTGCTGACGACGGTGGAGTCTTGAGATGTTCCCGATGCTTCGGCATATGCGAATCTCCCGCAACAATAAGCAATAATTGACTGCACATTTCTGGGCCAGATTCCTTTGCGGCGTGTGGGTCTTTATAAGCAAACAGAAAAAGCTTTGACTGTACGAATTGTTTCTGGCATACAGTGAGGATGAAAAGGCAGTGGAAACGGGGTCAGTAGCCTTAATTGAACTGCAGTGGCAATTGGAAGGACGGCCAAAAAATATACTAAGAGCACATTGTTCCCATCTCTTGTAACAGATGAACTCTGTGACAAAAATGTACACTTCTTCAAGTTCAACTCAATTGTGTTTGTGTAGTTTGCCTTCTCGGAGCAAACGTACAAACTCGCACAAACTTCATCTAGCCCTTTAACAAAAGGACAGGCCTTAATCCAAATATATGTTCCTCTGTGGGGGTGATCCAGTGATCAATGCTTAAAGGGAAGGAATTAATTTGCAGTTCAGCTAAGGATTTACCACATTGATTATCGTTGCACCGCTGCAGCTAGATGAATATGTTGGGTTATGCGGGGAATTTATTATGTAGCCAAAGTAATCGTGTTTATTTTCTTTCATTCTCCGTGTGATAGGCAGATGATCAGGACAAGGGCAAGATTTGCACTAAAAATGTCTGCTAGCAAGATTTGAACATACAAATTTGTCTCGCTACTGGAATGGAAAAGATTACTGAACTGTGCATTCATCATATATCCAAAGTAATGCAAAGTAATCGTGTTTGCATTATTTCTTTTACTTAAGAGAAGGTTTGTGCTGGAAATGGCTTTGCTATATGACAAAATACTAATGTATCCAATGTTGCTGAAAAGGAGATTACTGAGCTCTGTTTCAGGTCGCTTTATGTTGCATTTATAATGCCGCTTCTGGCTAGACTTTATGTCTTGATGCATAGTTTTTGAGAAAGACCACGCCAATACTAAAGAGCCAATACTAAAGAGCCAATACTAAATCTGATCAATTCTGGAGAAACTAGGGACCCGCCAAATCACTAGTTTGCCTCTCTAAGCAACTCATGAGTGGATATTAACTACAGAAGACAACACAGCACTGAAAGTGTGAGGCATTTCCAATGGATCGAGAGAAAAACGTTCAGTGCATTTATTACTTTCTAATAATATACCCCCTTCTTTGTATCGTATCTAAGGCTGTTCACCAGATGGTGATCAAAGAGTTGAATTTATTGTTAAGCCACATTTTTATTTACCTCTGCATAATTTTTCATAACCTCACCATCTGATTCTAATTCACACGCAGGTCCTAGGCCCTCATGAAGGAGGCAGACTACAAAACAAACGGATCAAACGACCATCTTTGTAAAATGACAGACAGGCCCCAAGGATGGCTGGATTTGCAACTGCAGAAATGAATGATGAAATTTCTAGTACGGTCGCTTCTTTCTTAAGGAAAGCTTTTAAGGATTAAAAACTGAGTCATCGAAATCTTTAGAAACTTGCCTTTAAAACTCTATTTTTTTTAGTTATTAAATCTCGTTGATACGACTCTGATGTCTTGTCAGAGAGGATGCTTTCCAGATTGTGGTTGCCAGATTGTGTTACTATCTTCTTTTGTGAGGATGTCAGTGGCTGAGCTTTAGGAGAGAGATTCGCCAGTCTGAATCATACATGCCAAACATTTAATCTCAATTCGAGCTGTGACACGGAGAAGTCTTAGCCAAACAGCGAGCGTTTTCTGAAGAGGGGTCGCGACCTCTCCAGATACAATAAGCAAGTTGACAACAATAACAGACTGACAGCTAACGCGACACACATTGTGAGGGCGAGGCATGACTGTGCAGGAAATGGCCCTCTCTCTGTGTCAGCACTCCTTCCCAGAAACAATACCGACTAGCTCTGTGTGGCAGTTTACGTCATGGCTGCCGAACCAATAAAGCATTGAGGGTATTTTCGAGCAACCAAATAGAGGCAGATGGAGCATAAAGAATAACCAAAGGCAAATGACCAGTCCATCAAAAATGGAGCACATTAAACATCTGTGTGGTTACAGTTTCGTTTTTTTTAACCACACATTTTATTCTTTTCCAGCAAAGTTCTTCACACACAACTGCACATAACACAGTAACAATTGTACGACCAGGGACTTTCCCACAGTCATCCTCCTGCAGAAAATCCTGATTGTCTGCAGGATGAATGCGCTGCCCGAGCCCAAGGAAAAAAAATTGTTATAATTTGCATATCCACAAATTAAACTGTTGTAATATTTTGCTCAGTCCTGACCAAACACTTGCAGGAAATATATTTTCTCTCCTAAGAAGGTAAACTTCACATTTTAGTGGACTCTTTGTCCAGGAAAGCACCACAGATTTTTCATGTGTACAAAATGGCTGAAAATGGAGTCACTGATGATGCTACAGTACACGTGTCTCTCTGTATCAAATATTAGTATTGTTGAAATTGCACCATAATCTAGTTTAGCCTGGTGGTGGGCTGATATTTGTATATCCGCACTGTCTGCACAGCCACACTGAATGTTCAAACACTGTTCTCCATCCACAAATTTACCTCTTGTTTATAATCTTTTCTATTCAATACTGCTGAGGCAGATGGAGGATGAATGCACACAAGACAACAAACACATCGAAGATGAACTGCAGATAATCAACAACTGCAGCAACATTACAAACGCAGAAAGCACCTACATGGAGTCTGATTCCATCAATTATAAGAGCTTGATTGAGATTTAATTCAAAGCTGGGGTTTAATTGCTAATATCAAAGCATAATTAAGCTGATAAATCATGACTGATCTTATTGAATTAGGGATTGAAATAGCAGGGAACCTGCAAATTGTCTATGTCAGCTAAATAAGTGTTCTTAATTGTCGACAAGTTTGCAGATTTTAGTGAAACTGATCAAATATTTAAAGTCAGACAAAAGATATATGTTTTTTTTTGTTTCCTGTTCAATTTGAAGGGACTTGTCTTAAAATAAAATCACAATTTTCAAATGTTGAGAAAATAGCTGAAAAACCTCAAATGTCTCTGTGAAACATGGCTGGAAGCCCTTCGTCAGGCTCAGTTCATGCAGTATATTGTAAATTTACCTACTAATAGAATTCAATGTGGATAAAGTGATTAGTAGTGAGAGGCAGTCATCCTCAGAGGAAGCAAAGAGACAGAGAGGAGATTTTGAAAGACAGAGAGGAGAACAAATAATGCTAGCAAAACCAAGTGAACGTAAGCAGGATGAGGACTTAGATAGGTCCTAATATCTCCCCATGCAATTCCCCCTCTCTCACACTCTGTATGCACGCACACTAGCACAGATACACACTCTCTCTCTCTCTCTCACGCTGCATCTGCCGGAGCTAGTGGCTGTAGTTAAATTGAAATATTTCCCGGCGTGTGTCAGAAGCATGCAGAATGGTAATTATGACAGATCTGATTAGGCGGGCCGAGTCGGGTGGCTCCGGGCTGCAGGTGCGACCTTGTGCATTCCTGCGTGTGTAAATAAAATTAATTACAAGCGTAGGGGGCGCGCAGCGCGTGACATCAGCGCGCACAGGGGGGACTCCCACGGGGGGCACCCTAATGGAATATTTTCCCCGAGTCTAATAATACAGTTGGTATTGACTTGAGGTAATTAGGGGGATCATTAAAGCGCTTTTCCCGGCGTATTTGCCTGCCTGATCAGATTAGCGAGAATGGGCCTCAGAACAAGCCCTGTGTGGTCTGTCAGGAGAAGTGGAGACAGTGGGAGTGGGTTAGCTTGCTAACATTTGCAGGAAAGAAAAAGCTAGCAAAACCCTGTGCCTGTCAGTGGAATAGGAGTAACTTTTTCTAACAAGCCAGAAAACAGTGAGAACTAGTGATGTGAGCTGTGTGACAGAATAAGCATCGGTTAGGCTTGTTTATCGAGAGAGCTCTAGTGCTACTTCAGTTATGTAGCGAACTGGCTAACAGCTGCTGTGCTCCACGAAACATTTGTCATACAGTAATGTACTAGAGGTGATGAGGATGAGACAATTTGGAGTCTTGACAGTCGGGGCAGATTCCTAGTTTGGACTGCAGGGAAGGAGGTGGGCGATGAGGGGGGAGGGAGTTGTGCGGTTGGAGACAGATGGGGTGAGAGGTGGCACGTAAGGCGTAAGTGAGAGAGATGGCAGGAGAGACACAAAGTGCTCTGAGCATGCTCAGTGAGACCCCGTGCTCCTTCTAAGAGGAGGAGGGCTCAGAAAACAGGCTGGTGGGAATTCCACTGTCCATTAAACAATAAGAGAAAGGCTCATTTCAGAGGGAGGGGAAGACTTACCGTTTGCAAGATAATTCGTTCACTAAATTAATTATTCAGACAGCTGGGTCTCCAGTTCAAGAAATTGTGTCTTTAATAATGGAGGGGATCTGGCCTAGCCTGTTTCCCATGGCAACCTAATAACCAAGCAGGCACGGGAGATAAATAAATAAATCAATTAATAAACAGTCACGGCCCTTTTAGATCCCCAGGGGCTGTGATATGCTCACTCTGATCTGCCTAATTTGAGAGAGAGAGGTGAGGAGAAGCACACAAACAAAAATTAAGACTTGATGCCAGCACTGCTGTAACAGTAAAAGTCAAACTTGTGGGAAGCGATGCAAAACTGTAACAAGTACCAGTGTAACATCTTCACTGTCGATTCTGACGATCTATGGATGCCACCGATTTTCATGCAAAACGCGACTTTTAATATTCCGACCCCGAGCAGCTCCTCACAACAGACAAACCTCTGAACGGTCACAATCTAGACAGAGACACCGAAAAGGTCAGCCATCTGCCCCTCTTGTAAAGCAGCCACTGGATGGAGCAGAGCTGCATGTGTGTGTCTGGTTTGGTATAGTTGGCTGAGATTAAAGCTAAGAAAAGCTTTCATGTCCATATAAAACATGTAAAACCACTAAGCGGATTCTACCCGTAACAGGAAATTAGCAACTTTGGAAACATGAAGCAGTCACAGTTATGCGGTCACCCTCCCTTCCTCCTATCAGTATCCCCACCCGCCGCCTCCACCCACCTTCACCCAATAGTCCATATCCTTAGACCAACGAGGCACTCACTCCCCGCCATCACCGGCCCCCCACCACTCCCCTCCTCCACTCCAGGGACTGCCGTGCCAGGCGGGTGCAGGGTGACAGATGGCATACACCAACCTCCCCCCCCTCTCTCTCCCCTACTGCACCAGCCCCCCTGCTCGGCCCCCCCGGTGGCGCAGCGGCGGACCAGATCAGTGCCATTCTGTCTCATTAGAGCCTGGCTAATTAGCGTAGCCTCTTCCAGGGGAGAATGAGCGAGTGAGAGAGGGAGACAGAAAGAGAAAGAGAGATGGGGAGGGAGGGCGCCGTTTGTGGTGTTGACTGCGTTCTGTACTCCACTGGCCATTGAGGAGTCGGAGGGCTTTGAGCCCCGCAGTGCGCAGGGCTCCCAGGGTGCTTGTTTTATGACAGCAGGGACTCTGATTCCATCCACCGCACAGTTCCTCTCAGGAAGTGTTGGGAATGTTTAGACATAAAAGTCGTGTCAAAGGAATGCCCCCGATCCGCTCCACCCCACCCTCAGCCGACCTCCCATCGCTCAGCTGAATATTAGCTGCCCTCTCCGTCAGGCTAGCCAACACAGCAAGCCTCCCCTGTTAACATGAATGAAAACAAAGCACTGCAGCTTGCTAGATAGTGCACTAGCCCTACTGAGCCAGTTAATAATGTTGACATCAACTCCAAGCTATCCAGATCATAGCTTGCACCTCTGCAGGCTAAAATGAAATGGGCCGTTTGGCAAATAGCACAACTTCTGGCAGTGTCAACGCTGGATTCGAACCAGCAGCGCGCAGTTGTTTTCTCCAAGTCTGACATCTCCTGAAGCTAAATGGAGATGGAGCATTCTTGGAGCGTTCGATCAGTCTGAATCATTGAGGAACGGATCATGAATAATGATTTCGATTTTATCAAAGAGTAAACACAATATGTATCCTAATAAATCAGCATGGTTTTGTGGATTGCTTAAAAAAATGAATGCTCTGACTTCAAGTAAATAGCAAACATTAATCTGATAAAGTATTATGGCTCGGGTTAGAGTCACTGCTCTATAGTTACTACTCTGAATATGTGGCAGTAAAAGAGTGATTGAAACGCAACGTTGAATATGTGCATGTGGAGGGTGAGGACTGGCAGAGGCCTTCAGTGGTTACGAGCCCTAAGAGAGGACAGAGTGGCTGCGTTCCAAAAACTCCCCAAACACCAGCCGACATAAATATGCACACTGGAGTATACATGCACTGGTCCACGCATTCAATGTGCCTCCTCAGAAAAACACACAGTACATGCTCCACACCTAACCGCACGCTCAGTGGAGCGTGAACCAATGAGCAGGCTCGGGTTAACTTTTCTACTCAAAGTATTGCTGCCCGTGGCCTCCGTCAGGTCACCATCTCCCATCTTTCTCTCCTTAAAGATTGTCAGATCTGTTCTCATCTTCTTGGCTGTCTCAGATACTCTAAATACACCAAGTGGTGTGCACCTACCCGCATGTGTCCCAGTCACCTGGTCCCGTGCTTATGTAAACATACTGGGAAACCCTAAGCTGAGCTGAACAGATAGAGTTTGAAATGCAAACCAAGCAGACAGGACAGTGCCAGTTTCAGTGATGATGCCTCTTCCTTCCCCTCCCCCCATGATTATTTCCCTGGACCCCATATGGGCATCCTGCCAGTCTAGCCCATCCTCCATCCTCATCACCAACCACAGTACCAGCAGTCTCTGCTGGCATGGTGCTCTACCCACAGCTCGGATGGTTATTTTTTTCCCCCTGCAAGGCTGCAAACCTCTCTTGACCTAAGCTTAAGTGATGATTTTGAACATTATAAATGGATACATTCAGCTGTTCCTCTCACTGATTTAGACAAGCATTTTACTAGCATTTTAAAAACCTAAAAAATGTTTTTAAAGCAACACCTCTTTTAAAAATGAGTAACCACTGCAGCCAATAATATGTAGTATGACTAAAGAGACAACAAATCACTGCTAATCACTAACGAGCATATTGTGGGTATGTGTTCTACAACAAACCACCACATTTTAAAATGATTTTTTTCTGGTTAAAATAAAACTAGTGCCATCTTTTATCAGTTAGCATAAAGGCAGCACACTTTTACTGGATATGATATTTCATGTTTAATAGTTCAAAATCTACTAATATTTTCATCATTAATCAATAACTATTATATTGACTAATCATTTGGTTTTGTTAAATCGGCAACAATCTTTTGAAAAAAATGGCCGTCATAATTTCCCAGGAACCAAGGTGACGCACTGAGGAAGAGAACAGGACGTCTGCTTGGTTCTTATCTATTTAGGAATCTGTGTGTGTGTTCCTGTCTAGCTATCTTTGTGAGGACCGAAATCTGCATTCTACTATACTTGTGAGAACCAACAGTCACTTGTGAGAACACACACACCGGTCCTCACAAGTTTGAGGCTCAAAATGTATTTTTAGTGTCAGGATTACAATTAGGTTATGGTTAGGTTTAGGGTTAGGGTTAGGCATTCATTTTTAATGGTTAGGGTAAGGGGCTAGGGAAACCATTATGTCAATGAAGGTCCTCACTAAGATAGCTGAACGGGCTTGTGTGTGTGTGTGTGTGTGTGTGTGTG
>NW_005187539.1:428247-440197 GCF_000239375.1 Pundamilia nyererei | reverse complement strand
TGTGTGTGTGTGTGTGTGTGTGGTTTGTTCTCATTTCTTGACAATTGTTCACCTGCTTCGGGTGTATTGCTAGAGACCTGATTTAGTGCAGTGTCAAGTCTTTGTATTTTGACTAAGAGCTGCCTTCTATTACACTTTCACATCTACCGATCGCCTGTCTGTGAGGCATTTAGAGAATATTGGTAAACTGCAGCTTCATCACTCCCAGCCGCAAGGATACTTTCAATCTGTACGAAAAACTGCAGTAAAATTGAGTACAAAGATGGTAATAAAGGTTCTCACTAAATACAACTTTGTTCCTTATCTGTATGTCAGAGGAAGTGATTAATACAGGGCGAGATTACATTTGATTAGTTACCAACTGGCTCAGTGAGCATTAGCTCTGCTGCTCAGACTTGCTCCATATGGTTTGTGTTAAGTAATTGTATCCTTATAGGCATCTTCTATTCAATACAGTAACGCTATATCTGTGTATCACCTTTCATAGCCGTTTGCCTGTTTGCGAGGTGTTTAGGGACGTCTGTAAATTTCAGTTGTGGTGATTAACTCTTTCCGCAAGTCTTTACAACGAGACCTGACAAAAATGATTGACTCATTGCTTGACGAGCAAACTAGCTAATCTATCATTTAACATATCATTGCAGCCCTGCGGTTGCCTACACAAAGTGCCATATTTATTTACTTTTGTGTATGACAGTGATACTATACACAGCATTGAGGGAAAGGAAACCCTTTTTTATCCAGACTGCGATGCTGGCATTGAGGATAGTAAGATAAAAATGCTTGAACTGTCTGCCCAGAGCATGAAACTAACACAATGAACCCACTGTCCTGCTTTAAATTAAAAAATATATATATTGACAATTTCTTTTTTGAATATTTTTGAGGAAACTGCAGCGGAAAGCTGGGTCCCAGCATCTGATTTTCAGAGTACGTGGGTGCTGCTGGGGAGGAGCAGCCGCTGGCCTGGCGGTGCTGGTAGATGTGGCAATGCCGGCTGGGTAGTAAGGGGGGAGGACCAGCTGCCCGGGGAGCGCCCATTACGAGATAGAGCCAGAGATAAGTGCTCTCCCAGGCCCCTTTTCAGAGGCATAATTAGCACACTTCTTATCTGCTGCTCAATTCACATTCACACCCGCCTGCCATGAATGGAACGTGAAAGAGAGGCAGAAATCGGGGGAACGAGAGAGGTAGAGGGGCAAGACAGAGAGATGGGAGGGAGGTGGAGACAGCATGATGGAAACCTGTTCCCAGACAAACCGTCATTTGAGAAGAGAGAGACATGAGCGAGTTAATACTGCGACCGCCTCACTCTCCCCCTTTTCTCTATCCTTCCAAGGAGTCTTTGAACTCCTTAACAAAAACAGTGGTTTGTGCATCAAACTGCAATTTGGTAAAACAAAGCTATCTGGGGCTATAATCATCCTAATCAGCAAAAAAAAAATAAAGCCTTTGCAGATATTTCAAGATTATTCCGCCCTTGGTGATCTATTTCTCCCCCCCACCATCTTCTTCATCAAGCACAATTGTGGAAATCTTCCCAACTCTGCCTGCGACAGACACACGAAAACCTTTAATAATAAGTCCTCAGTGCTACATTTTTAATTGCTTTTAATAAAGAGTTAAACTGGCGCTATGTTTTCACCCTCTGTTTCCAACACACACAAGCTTGTGTTGTGTGAGCTCTGCGCTCTTTGTGAGAAGATGACAGGGGCTCCCATCATCATCTAACTGAGTGGAGCTAATATAAACAGGTTTGTTTGGTGTTGAAACAGTGTCGACTGCTAAACTCCAAACCCACAATAAAGAAGACATGTGTCATTATGACGATAAATCGCTCCACTGATACACTGAGCTAAGTTTCCTTATGCGCCGTCTCCAACCTTTGATGGAGATGTACAGTTTTCCTGCACACACGCATTGAAGGAAATTCACCAGAGTTCACCAATCAGAGACAAAAGGTCCTCAATTTCTGGCTTTAAACACAAAGGCTGTGTCTGCACGTGTGTGGACATTGGACAATTACGTATGCCCGTCTGGACTTTCAGGCTTGGATTTATGGCATATCAGTACAGCTCTACTTGAGAAAGCACGGTCCAATTAACAAATTATGCTACCTAAACACAGAGGACAATTTGCGACAGTTCTTTAGTGTGTATTTCACTACCTGGCTCTTGGAGGCCGCCACCTTTGCGAACAAGGCCTGGGACACTTTGGCCCTCTTCATCTCCTGCTGGATCTCATCGTAGATGGTGGAGTTGATGTTGAGGATGCAGCTGTCTGCCTTGCCGTTCCACTCGCTGGGCAGCGGTGACGGTTTAACCTGGTAATAAAAAGAACAAACATTTGATTTAAAGGCTTTCCCGGTTTTATTAAACTCTAATATGTTGTTAGATATAAGATTCTATTTGTATTTGGCAGGTTTAGATTGCATGTGTGGACCTGGACTCTACTCAGTGTGTAGAGTGTGTGAATGTGTGTGTGAATGGGTGGATGACTGGATATGTAAAGCGCTTTGGGGTTCTTAGGGACTAGTAAAGCGCTATATAAATACAGGCCATTTACCATTTACTCTGTCTGAAGATTTTTTTTTTTATTAGTGTTGTGTGACAGTTGGTTTACTAAATACTGCAACAGAGTTATGTAATGTAATTTAACTTTATTGTTCCAGACTTTCTGATAACACTTTGCGCTGATAGACAGAGAAATTAATATTTGCCTCGCGCTTGAAAAATAACTTTCCAGCTTCATAAACATAGAAAACACTAAAATTGCACTGACATAGGGATATTGTTGTCAATGAGAGTGACTTGTATTTTCAATGAGAATGTATCTGCTCAGTTGGCAGTGCTGGGGTTGGGGAAGTGAAGGGGTGAAGTTGTTTGCTCACAGGTGAAATGCCCACAGGGATTCGGGGATTCCAATCCTCCGGCCTTACGCTGTTACAGTCTTCCCTTCGGGGCTAGAACACAACACAACCATATTTGTTCAGGCTCACATAAGAAAAAATAATAATAAAGGGAATCTGTCTGAACACATGATCATGCATGCAGCCAACTCTTACACACACACCCGCGCGCTCGAGTGTAGATTTCACCCACACACAGCGCCAGCCTTACTTTGCTCAAAAACACTTAGATGTGTTGTGTGAAACGTTATTATTCTTATGTCAAGCCGGTGATTAAAAAATAAATGTAAGTCAAGTGAAATCAAATCATCTTCATTCAGCGGCTTGTTGCATCTTGACGAAAATCCTTTGACAAGGTAACAAGTATCCTAATAAAAGCATTACCCAAGAACCATTAGCATATGAATCATTCCATACGAGTCTTTTTGAAAGGAACCATCGACAGGGTTGGGTGTGGGTACAAGTAAATGGCATTCAAATAAACCATAATAACACCAACAGCTACCATCTCACGATGGAACTGGTGATCAAAAAACATATATATTCAAGTATTTGTCTAGACACCTAATACGAGCTCCTTTATGTGTTAAAAAACAATCTCTGAAATTTGTGGTGAAAGTGGAATGTCTGAGAATTTCTGGGCCTTTTATCCTGTTTTATGACAGCTCGACACGGGCTTGTCAGCGGGAGCAGGAGGGTACCGTGTCAAGCAAATTGTTAAGGCAGAGACATGCACTAACTGGCTTTGGGAGAGTCGAGCCGAGCCATCGGTACATGTGAGAGAAACATACCTCTGCATCTGTTTTTATGAGGCCAATAAAAACCCTCCTCTGTCTCAGGCTCAATTGCCACCCTGTCTGATTTATGTGCTTAAATTCACACCGCATTGCTTCATAGGAGAGGCTGGCAGATGGCCAGGTGTATGAGTGTGCAAATCTGTGTGTGCGCATGAGAGGAAGGACAGAAAACAGGTCTATATGATAAATGTCAATTGGTTTAAGTCATACAGGTGAAGCATATTAGGCCTTGAGATATTGTACTGATGTGCCAACAGTATTTTGAGTGATGTGAAAATAAAAATCAGAAAGCAGGATTTGAATTTTCTACACCATGCTGTAGCCACTGCCTTTATTCTCCGCCTTGGAGATTTATTTCTGTTTTATTTTGTTTCGTTATGTGCCTCTGCAGCTCTGTGAGCTCACTGCAGATATGCTAAGATAAGCCTGATATGAACTTAACAGGCACTTCATAGTTCCACGTTCCTGCCTTGGCTTTAAGGACACTAACAGGAACACTAGAAGCAGATTATTTTGCCAAAACCTTCTTTTATTTTCCTTTTTTTACATCAATAAATTCCTGTGCGATAGTTCACTCTGCTGCTTTGAGTTCCCGTCCTGTGCCGGCACAGCCTGAGATTGTAAAGATGAGCCGTGAACTGCAAAATGGTCCTGCTTTAAGTTCAGCACCGCTGCTTCACAGTACGACTCTTTCTTTTCAGCCGGCCACTGCCACCACGCTGAGCCTTTTCAGAGGGAAGATTGATTTTTAAGATGGGTGGGCTGGGGCTTCTATCTCACTCTCCTCCGCACCTAAATAAAAGCCAAATTTTCACCGGAGACAGGACAGAAGAAGCCTTTGTCTGGCCCTCTCACCTCCCAAATGCAGCTGACCGCACTTCAAATGGGCTTAAGTGGTAGAAAGTTGCCACATACCTTTCAAATGAGGGACACTGATTTGCGGCGAGGGTACAAAGTTGTGCTGTGGTACGAAGCGATTTTGAAAGAGGCACTGACTAAACGATGTTTGATCTTTCACAGAGCTTGTCATCACCGAGTGAGCTTTATTTTTTTGAAATGGGAGGGCTGTTAATGCTGCCTAATGCATGGTAAAAGGTCAAAATTAGCACAAAAAATTATCCATCATTTGTGCACCATTCTCACCTGTGTGGTGAGGGCGGGGATGATGCACAACTCATTTACATGCAGGAAGAATGTAAAGTATGTTCTCTTTACCACTGACAGACTTTTATTTGTTCCATGTGTTTCTGGAGAGGCTGATACAATAGAGGGGAATGTGAAGTATGCAACGAAACAATGTGTTGGGGTTGTTCTTGTACACACGCTTGTTGTTGTCCCAGAAAACAGAGTGTGCTAATGAGTGCATGAGGTGCCTGTGTTTGTACAGTATAAATATTTAACATTGTGCAAATGTTTTATACCAACTGACTGAATCTTCTGAAGAAGAAAGAAAAAGGAAATAGCGTTTTGTTTGACCTTGTGTGGTTTGCACCACCTAAAAAAGCGCCCGCGTCACGAGGTTTGTTTCACACGTCTGTCTGTCTGTCTGTGATCCCAACACAAAGACGGACGGACAGACATTCTCAGCTCAATCCAACCTGCTCTCACGCATGCATACCTTTACCCGTCGCTCACTGCGTGTAAACACATTCATGAAATACCAACAACATCTCGGCAGAGCTGGCTCAACAGTTCAAAGGAACAGATCCCTTCAGATGTGTCGTTTTATGGGGTAGAAATGTAGATTTATCAGCCCTGAGTGTTGCGTGCACACAGAAAACTATAACCGCGTAGAAAGTAGATTTTCTTTGCTTTTTGTCAGCCACAGGACTTTAAAGAACTGTCACTTCATTTCAGATTACTCTGACTCGGAGCAGAAAGGGTTTTCTTTGAGTTGGCCACACAACAGAATAGTTGTGGAGTTTAATAAGCAGGGTAATGGCAATAAACATCTGGGTTCGGTTGGCAATACTACATGATTTTTGGTCCCAAAGTTGACAAAGTATTTACTACAACTGCTGATGCTTTGTGTTTTATCCATCACACTTCTGCTACCAATGGAGCACAGCCTCATCTCACATCATATGTCAAGTTCACCGTCCTAATTTGGCGCCGTATTTAAGCTCCATAACTTTGCATGTGTGTCTGCTGGTTGAACCCATCCATCACCCCAGCATCCACTATAAGCAGCAGGGGCCTGTTCTACTTAAGCAAGTTTTTTTAGGTTATTACAACATGCTGTATAACCACAGAAGAGCATCCACAGAAACAATAATTTACCTGTACAGGTCGGCTGGATGGGGTGCTGATGAGCGGAGCGGAGCCCATTGCAGAGGCGGCCGTGAGGCTGCGCTCCCGCTCCTCCTGATAGATGCGGTCACGTTCGGCCTCCGGCAGCTGCAGGAAGTTCTGCATGGCGCGCAGGTTGACCAGTAGCGACTGGGACGCCGTCTTGGGATCTTCCTCCTTACGCAGGATCTCAGACAGTAAGCCCTACATGGTGAAACCACATTTAGTATATATATTTAAAAAAAAAAAAAAAAAAAGAAACGAGAAGGTGCCAAAAGAGCAGTGGACGGAGAGCAGCATCAAAGAAGAGTGAAAGAGGAAGAGAGAGTAAGAGGCTCCCAGAGCGGGAAATAGATGTGAAGCAGGGGTCACGGTGGTAACCAATAAGGAGAATAATCACATTAGAGGGTTCTTAAGTAAGACAGTAAAGTGTAAATGGAGACTCTAATGACAATGGAGCTGTGACGCTCTCACACACGCTTTCTTTTCTGAGTCAACTGATTATATGAGAGTCTCCACCTCTCACAGACTTGCAGGAGCTTTGTCTACAGAGAGCAGTCCATTATTAATGTTATAAAATCATCCCATCATATCCTCATGACTCTCTGCAGGGCTTTTGTCTGGAAGTACAACAATACTGTTCTGTCAGTCTAAAGCACTTCATCCATGATCATTTGTGGAGATGACGGGAAAAAAACCCCACTTTACTGAAACTTGTGTGTGGCCTCTGAACCCATCGCACATGGGTGGTATTTAGCACATCTTGGACATATTCTTTGAGTCGTGTACTGCTTTGGATAAGAGCGGAGCTACTCGCCTGAAACATCTTGTCTTGTTCAGCGGGCAATCAGTGTATCCTCTGTTTACTTTTCAATAGCGCTCAATTCCATCATTATGAGACGGCGATGACTCCATTATCAGAGACGTGTGATTGGGCCTTTTCATCAGCTCTTGGCCACACACTGTGCAAACCATCGCTCCGCTTCTCTCACCATCAATACGTGTGATTTGGTAATAAAACAAAGTGATGGTAAAAACAGATTTGTGTTTTTATTTATTTATTTTTAAAGCATTCGAGTCCTCTCGGGCTAATGATCAGAACTGCAATATGCGATTGGCGGTGTTTCTTCGGTGACTATTAAAATATATGCAGCCATATATGTCATGTTTAAAATATGCAGGTCTGTGGTATGCAGACATGTGTGAACAAACCACACATTTTTATTGGTGTGACTGTGTACTTGATGGGTACACATTGTCAGAGGACAGATTAGCAGTATATCCTTTTTATGCTTGAACTCTGTGTGTGTCTGTTTGCATTCTTCAGTGTGAACATGCTTATCAGTTTTCACCATCAACCATTTCTATCTGTCTCTTTGGGTTGAGTAGTTTCCACCCCATTAAAAAAAAAGCAACCTCTGCTCCTTTGATCCACCTCCTGCACTGACAGAGGCCTCTTCACCCTGCTGATCAACACCTCCCTCCCCTGTCCTTTTATTAATGCAGACTTTGTGAAGAAACACAAACCTAATAAATAATCCTCCGAAGGCACGTTGGACTAATTCCTAACATCAGCCACCGATAAGGCTCTATTTGTGTGGGAGCCTGCCATGCTGCACAAAACCACCACTGTCTGAGTAAGTAACACAAACACTCACATAATTTTTGTTGCTGTACGTTCTAACTCCAATAGATCCTTATCGCTCTTTTTCCCCCCTTTTCTTTTTCACATATAGAACTTCAAAGAAAATGGAGAGGTAATGAGGTTTGTTGTCAACCCCCCAATACAGATAGTACGTTTTAAGGCTTTAACGCTGCCATCTGTGTGTCTGTTGATATGTCTGTTAGGCCTCTGACTCTGCAGTGAAACCACATATTTTTGGCAGAGAGAGAACGGATGCCATGACCGAACCTGGGTCTTTCACATGGCAGCCTGCCAGCTGTCTTCAAGTGAAGCAGAGGTGCTAGACTACTGGAGTGTGTGAGAATTATGAATAAGCAGTGGATTCATACAGAAGCCTTTCCTAACATTTCATAGCGAGAGAGATCTCGTGAAATTGTAGAAATGATAATGTGATACGCTTCCTTTTCAAACAGGATGTTGTTGTAAGATATACACTTGATGTGTTACTACGGGAGATAAAAGCTGATGTTTTTGGTTTGATTTTGGTTGGGAGTATTTGGCTGAATTTCACCGGTGCCACTTGATTTTACAACTAAAGAACTTTAAGGGGATGTAAAGGTACCTTTTCCATATTTTAGATACTTTATTAACATCTGAATATACACAGTATTGATAAAAAACGAATGAAGACTGTATGATGTAGGCAGATGCAGTATGTTTTTTTATAATTTTCTTCCAGTTTAAATATAACCCACTGATTGAGGTCAGTTCTGTTACAATTCGATCTCCTCACCTGTGTTCTGTTGAAGGCCACACGGGCAAAGACAGCCTGTGAGATGCCGGCCCGTTTTAGCTCGTCCCTCACCCACTGGTAAATCTCAGAGGAAACCTCTGTGTTCGATGCCACCTGTGGCTCCAGAGGCTTGGTGTGGGAGCTGCGGTTGACAGGTGGGTGGTTGAGGTACTGCTGTGACAGGGATTGCTGCGCCAGCAGCCGGTTCACTGCATACTGCTGGTTGAGGATCTGTGCCATCACAAGCTGCTGGTTCACCAGCTGGGGACTGATGGGTGTGGACACCAAGCCCGGGTGATGCAGACCGGGGAGCTGGGGCTGTCGGCCTCCCGTTTGACCACCGTGCGGCGGCGGAGCATGAGGCAGCGGCGGCACCGGCGACGAAGGAGTCTGCTCCGCTGTGCTGCCGGGGATCGGCTGCTGCTGCTGGGAAAAACTCAGGTGGTTGTGGTTGTGGTTAGAGCCAGGTGGGGAGAGGTCGGACAAGCCGTCCATTTCCGCTGGAGAAAGACAAAGAAAAATAGACACGAACAAATGATTGGCTTAAATTCCACAAAGAAAACAGAGGAGGAAAAAACAGGCGCGGAGAATGACGTAAAAAGAAAAACTAGCAGATAGCCATTTAACAATCATGAACATCAGTTTAATGGCACCATAGTCATACTCTCTAATCAGAAGAAATGAAACAGACCCGGCCTGCATCAGATCAAATGTTTGCCTCGAGTCAATCTAAGCCTGTCAGCTTACATTCCTGTTTACATTATATGAGAAGGGAATTCATTTGTGAAGCTCGCACATATCTAAGAAACCAACGAAAAGCAACGGGAGGTTAGAATCTTCCCCCTAACCAGAACTCTCCACTGGCCTCTTCCTCCCTGCCAATGACCGGGTAAAAAAAAGAGAAAAACGAAAAAGATGGAAACGCAGATAAAAGAGCCTCATTGTGTTTGACCTGTGTCTTCCACTAACCATGCCTTCGAAATTAAGTACAGAACGTCTGTGGCCTCATCATGTGAAAAAAAAAATTCTTGTGTGTGTGTGTAGGTACAGAAATGATATGTGCGTGTTTGTGTGTATGTGCATGCACAGAGGCAGAAGCAATACAGCTAAATCTGATTCTCTCTTTGCATCCTTAATTCTAAAATAAGGAACACAAGCTAGCCAATATGACATATTTAGGGGAGGATGGTTTAAATATAAAATGTTTGGAACAGCGAAGAGAGAAAGGAGGGGTACATTGGAGGACAGAACGAGTAACCTGAGGAACTGCCCTGTTTGAAATACTGAAACGGTTTTGACTCGAACTGTCTGTGAGAAAAAAAAAATTCTATGTGCCGTCATTTAATGGCATTTTGGAGATTTTTGCAGCATCTCTTGCTTTGGGAATCTTTAAGTCCATAATGGCTGCTGGGGAATATTTTAAGACAGGTTTAAATTATGTGCTTAGAGGATGAAAACAATGATTTAACATTTAAAGTGCTACCCACAACGAAGTGAATGAGCATTTGGAGCAGCTGAATGTTTTCAGGTTACCGCCTCTCTTTAAGGAATTCACATATGCTGAGGCTCTTTGCATGTACTATGCCGAGTGAGTGAGGGGGCAGTATTTAAGAATTCATACGGATGGCAACATTAACACCTCAGAAGTGTGCTGCGGCCTCCACATCCCACAGAAAAGCATCGTATGAGAATGTGAAAAGCATAAATTGCTGTTAAGGGAAGGGGTGGTTTTAGGGGGGGGTCTTCAACAAGCTGAATTTTTCAGCAGATGAAAGATTAAGTGCATGGATGTTTTCCAAAAATACCCACAATAATCGTGTGTTTGAGCTGCCTGTTTCTTAACTGTCAGCAAGCACAAAACACCCGGCCAAGACGGGTCTATTGAGTGTTTGTCGAAAACAAATGATGTGGAGGGGGGGGGGGGCAACAAAAAATAAAAATCTTGGTAATAATCACATCTCTTTCCATAATCCCTGGCATTCCCTGGCTCTGATGGTATGGTGTGCCTTTTCACTCATATGTGAATGTGTGTATGTGCGTAGTGTGCATATGCTCGCTCACACAGACTGCTGGGGGGCATACTCGCAACACACAAACACACAGGCACATGGAGGCATTTCCATGCAAATTGAAAAGAGAAGGGGTGACAGAAGAGCATGGCAGGCCCTGGGAGAAAAAGGCTGCCACAGAAGCGGGAGTCCTCGTGTGGAATCCTGCCACAAAAGAGCCCCGGATTAAACACACAATGGGAATGGGATGTGGGCTGAGGGAGGGAGGGAGTGTGTGTTTGTGACTGGGAGTGAGAGAGAGAGCGAGAGAAAGAGGGAACGAGAAAGAGAGAGAGACACTGACCCAACTCCTGCTCCTGTTTCCTTCCCTGCGCTCACTCGCTGGCACCCACTTCAGCTGACAGAGAGTACCTGTGACCAGGTACTTGTTCCCCTTGACTTCAGGCTAAAGCTACTCACTGAACATGATGTGCTGAAGTGAATTTAGAGTCACATAAGACACTGCTTTCAAAACACAAAGGGTTGCTGTGCCCCCCGCCCCTCTCTCTCTCGCAGCCTTCATGCTTGGCAGTTCACCAGTGTTTTTTCTCTTGCTGCCATTTGTGGCCACATACAACAGCCCATCATAAATACTGAGGTTGGACTGGGGCAGGAGGTTTTGCCACGGGCATGTGGTGGGCACCTGAGGCTCATGTGCCAAAGTTTTTGCTTCTGAGGTTTGGCTAACATGGCGTGCGCGCGTGTGAGTTTATCTGAGTGTGTACGAGTACATCCTGAGATGCTATCGCTGCTTCTCTGTGTGCGTACACATCTGTGGTCAGGTTCTTATCAGGATTCGAAGTCCTCAGAGAGTATCATACAAAGAAAAAACACAACTGTGTAGTAATTATTGCTTTTTTTTTAAAGACAAGCATAAATCATTTAGATTGATTCTCACATTGTAAAGGAACTCTAAGTTTAGTTGTGACTGAGATGGAGATTTCCACGTGTAGCCTGTGGGTTAAAGTTAACAGAGCGATTTTTTTTGTTTTAATTGTGACTTTAAAATGACTGTTGTTGGTTTTTGGATCAAGATTATAATTGTGATTCAGTTTTTGGAAAGTCTGGTTGTTAACGGCAGTTAAGGTCACAGTCTGAGTATAAAGGAAAGTTTCTCAAAAAGTGACTGTGTGTTTATCTTTGTGTATTAATCTGTATAATCTCATTACAAGAAACAGGTACAAACAAGGAGAAAGGCTGTAAGGATCAGGTTTGACATCACCGTAAGTAATGCTATACTGAGTTTCCGCACAATTAATTAATGCCAAAGCAAAGTCCTCTACAGTGTGTGTGTGTGTGAGTATTTGTGTGTGCGCCCATGTTGCAACATACCTAGTGCATTGGCACGTGGGCTCTCACGGAGGACACACGTCCCCAGGTACCCCTCCAGCTGGGAGGGTTGACGCATGCCTGAATAGTCAAATAGCGAGGCACGCACACGCACACACACACACACACACACACACACACACACACACACACACACACACA
>NW_005187539.1:381232-428227 GCF_000239375.1 Pundamilia nyererei | reverse complement strand
CACACACACACACACACACACACACACACACACACACACACACACACACACACACACACACATTGCAGAGTTGTGAGGAAAGAAAGACAGGGTTAAGGCTTTCTACAATTTGTCTCTCCCACTCCAGCTAAGCAGAAATATGACATTTAAAACATCAGCATTTAAAACTGAGGCCGGACTGGCAGCTGCAGCGCTTCTACTTTTAAGGAACATAAAACCAAAAAGAAAACAACTGTGACAGAAAATGTGTAGGTGTATGCAAGAGAGTACTAAAGTACAGCAGGTCTCGAGTAAATAAAGTTCCCAGTGTATGTTGCTACTTTAACTGATGGAGGGAAAAGAAAAAACATCAGATAAGATATGATCACAACACACTATTTGCATGGAAGGCTGTGAAAACATTTTGATATAATATCTGTGTCTATCATCACTGCGAGCAGCAGCAGCAGCACACTGGTAAAGAAAAAAGATAATGTTCAACAGATTGGTAAAGCTAATATCTCAGCATTAAACCAGCTCACAACAGAGCGCTGTTCTGCTGAATCAAAAGACATAAAAATATATCGGCGTGCTATCTGCAGCTTGGGTGCTACTGCTATTATATAACCTCATTTCCTGGCAGGTCAAAGGGGATTTTTCTGAGATTATATAAAGCACGTGTTGGTAGAAGTTTGATAAGAAAATCTAATTGAATTTTAGACTAGGCCGGCTGAAGTCATACTTGCCTTTTGTTCACTCACACACACACAAACAAAAAACAAAACATCTTGGGTCACTTTGGCTCTTGCATTAGTGTTAGTTAAAGCAATAATGGATAAAGCAAAGTTAACACTGTGTGTAACTGTAACACTGCCTGCAGTGAGCTTAAATTATTAGACAACAAAATAAAAATGTATTTCTGCTTCATGCAACAGCAGGAAGACAAAGAGACGGTTGGTTAGGGAACATATTGCAATGGTGACTGGTGTGTGTGTGTGTGTGTGTGTGTGAGAGAGAATGTGTGTGCAAAGAGACAAAAGTGTGAGCGCCATACTTTGCGCCCCTCCGTTTTGCTTACCCATCATATCTTTTGTCTTCTTGAAATGTTTATACCAGCGCCCAAATTCCTGACACTTCGCCGCCGACACATTTGCATAGTAAGTGCTGTTCACAATGGAGGAAATCATACTCTGAAAGAGAGAGATTGATTGAGGGAGAGGGAGAGAAAACGAGAGAGAGACTTTAGATTCTCATTGTGGAAAATGCAGACATAATAGTAAAGCTTGTGAAACATGCAGTAACACTGTAGCTTGTCAAAACAAATAAAATATAGGGATCGAGTAAAACCCAGCACCAGGGGAAAAAAGCTAACTGAAAAGTATCAGACATGCAGAAATCTGAGATTGTTTTCTTCTACAGGTAAAACAAATTAAACCAAAGAAGGGGATTTATCTCTTATTAATTAATCAATTACTTTTATTTTTTTTATCAAATGCCGATGAGTTTGTCTGAACTTTTTGGGTCACTTATAAGGTCACCTGAGCTCTACATCTGCTCACTCCATGAGCATGCGGTGGGAAAGATATTTACCTTTGAAAGGAAAAGAAGATAGCTGCTTATTGAATATCAGCACCTGGGGAGCTCGGCGATGTAAACAGATAAACCTCTTTTATTTTGCGGCTCTTTATTTATACAATCTGTTAAAGACAACGACTTCGAGCAGATTGGGGGCCGCACCGAGCATGTCGTTCTCCGATGCGTACGTGCTCCCATCTCCCCCCTATACAGTCGCCTCTTTGCCCTCTCAACATTTACTTCAACCGCTCTCCTTCGCCTGGGAAAAACAAAGAGCTGTTTTTTTTCCTCTTTCCCATCCAGTTTCATTAAAATGAATGTTTTAACACCTTGCCGGCCTCCGGGTGAATAGCGAGGTTGGCACAGGAGAAATTGTTTTTGATTGTTATAAATATTCAAAAGAACCAAACCATCTGTTTTCAAATTATAGGTATGCCATCTTTATCATTTTCTATAATATATGCGCTTGGAGGATGGTGGGGGGAACCTTCTGGCAGAGTAGCATGGCAGTGTGAGCAGAAATGAACAGCCACAGGATGATTCTGGTTCTCTGGCTCCAGCTTTTCACCACAAAAGGAGGTTAAAGGGTGACAGCTGTGCCATCAAAAAGGTCGATCAAACTCTGAACTCCTGACCTCCGGATTAAAGCCGTACGCCGCACCTTATACAGCAGCGCTGCAGCTAAGTGTGACGCACCGAAAACTTTAGACATGGCAGGAACGAGCCACCCAAAAGAAACAAGACAGACACAGGTTCCTTTTGTTAAAAAAAAAAAAGCAGCAGGTAAGGCACAATTTTAACCAGCTTCCTCCTAAATGATTTACATGAGGAATATTTTCCATTCTTCTGTTTGAGACAGAGAATACCACACAGGAGACGTTATAAAAGCTAGAGCTCTGCGCTAGCCAAGTCTTGGTTCAGTAATATTAAAACCCAGCCGAGGTTGGAAAAGAAGCAATTACATGTTTAGGAAGACATCGAATTTTGTGTCATGGAAATGACAAAAGACACCAACTATCACACACACAATTACTACTATACCTGCTTGTACCAGGTGGAGTCAAGTTCAACATTCAGCTGCTTATTATTATTAATATTTCTTTCTTTCTTTTTCTTTAAAGGCAAATTCAGGCAGCTGAGGCGAGTCACATTCGTGCAGCTGGGTGAGAACTTGTGCCAACCATGCTGCGGTGCATCATCCCGGCATGATGAAAAACAGGAGGGTGAAAAGGTCTGCATTTGGACTTGTACGCTACAACAAAGCAGTCTTTTATCAATATATTGAAAAGCCTTCATTCAACGGAAGCGCTGACGGAGTTCAGGTTCGGTTTAATGGGTCACACTTTTATGCATGAACTGACTCATTTTTATACAATACTGGTATTAGGAAATAGTAGCTGCAAGTTCAAAATTCTCTGGTCCTACATTGACAGTCTCTCTCCAACTCCACGTCCCCACCCAAAGATCCATCTGCAAACCACGTATTTAAAACGTAAGAAGAATTCGCCTTTAAGTCAGGGGGATAATGAACTCCTCTCCTCCAGCCTGGCATCTTTTATTTACAGTATATCTGGGCTTAGGCGGCTCCAGGCAACAAACAGGAGGCCTGCAAAAGACGCTGTGCTTTTTTCTCCCTCACTTCCCGTCTTTCTCCCCTATCTCTCTCGCTCCCTCTTTCTCCGCCATCTTTGACACAGATGTTCTAATAAACGCTCCTCATTAATCAGCCCTCTCCCTCAATACATCACTCTACCTCTCACAGGGGGCCCTGCGTGTATGTGAGAACGAAACAACACACACACACCTATTCTCTCCCTCTCCCCACCGCTCTGTCACACACACATGCATACGCACTAAGTGAAATCAAGCAGATAACCAGAGCCTCTGCTGCCACTGCGGTGCCAGCGGGAGGGCTGTGCTAGGGCTTGTCAACAGGTAGCATGACTGCGTTTGTGTGTGTGTGAGAGTTTGCGGGTGTGTCTCTGTGCATGAGCATGTGTGTGGACCCTTTAAGTGATAGCCATCTGCAGCACAGAGAGCTTATCAGCAAGACCAGGAAGTGGCACTGGGCTACTATCGGTCCCCAACATCTATTCCACTCCCCAACATGGGAGACAGGAAGAGCGAGGAAAGAGTGTGTGTGTGTGTGTGCGTGTAAGAAAATAGCAGTGCAGCAGGCAGGTACTGTAGGCACCCAGCTGCTAGTGTTAGAGTGTGGTATATACACACTGGCAAACACACACACACACACACACATACAGAGTACAACCCCTGCAGACAAACACACATGGTGCTGTTACACAAACTCACACAAGCACATACACAATTAAACACCAACACGCATTCCAACTTAGCCTGATGTCTTGAATCAGCTGGGGAAAAAAGCGCATCCCATTTGCAACACTGCGCCTCGTCTCTCGCCAACATCTAACAGAGCTCAATTATGGCACATATCCACCTCAACTGGGATGACCCCTCCCCTTCCTTCATTCTAACACACACACACGCACTGGCAGCCAGGTTATGCCTGTGGCAGCCGAGGTGGTGAAGGCCTGCAAAAGATGGCATTTTGATGACTATTTGCTGCTACACAACGCAGCAGCTGGTGCATCAGGGGCCGCCCAGCGAGAGTGAACAGGGGGTGGGCAAGAAGAGGTAGTGGTGGCAATGGGAAAGAGTGGGGTGAGGTGGTGGCGATGGTGGGGGGCGTGGGGGGGAAATCTCATTTGTTGCCATAGTTTCTGAGAATATGGGCAAGGGGGATGCTAAGCTTGGTAGCAACCTCAGAAAACAAAATCAGCCTGATTGAGGGAGAAGTTGTATTTTGCAGATGCCTCTCCCAGCTATGAACTGTGAATCCTGAAGCGTGCTTCGTATTTCGCACGGGTCAGAAACAGTTCCTGTAGCAGAATGACAACAGGCATTAGTGAACACTGCATTCTCTTGAGTTTCCTCGAGCCATTTGTAGGCCGAACACACAAAGCATGACTCTCCGCTACAAAAGAATGAAACTAAATGTTTGACAAGGCCCCGGACAAAAGAAGCATTTCACAAAATAACGCCCCACCGCCCTCCCCTCGCTGCTCTGCTCCCCCTCCTCCTCTACCCCCCACCCCTGTCTCTCTTCAGAGCCCTGTTCAGAGGTGGGCTAATTCTCTTTCACTCACTCGCTGCGATTCTCTCATCTGTTAACCTCTCTTTTCGGTCTGGGATTACGCAGAAGAATATCAAGGAAACACTAATCCTAAAAAGGTGCCAATCTTCTGCTCCCTCCTGCAACGCCCCTTTCTCCTCCCACTCATTTCTCTCTCCTTTTTTTTTCTGTCAACTCAGAAATCTCAGCGGGTGGGCCAAATGCTTCCTGGCTTCTCACCTTCTCATGAGACTGCACACAGGCGGTGACATCACCGCTCGCAAGGCAGGGAGTCCGTGTATCGAAGCAACGTGCGGATGACCACGGTCGTAAACCAATCGGGTTTAGGAGGAGCAAACTGCCGCTCCATGGGTGTAACTGGCCACATGCAACCCCACAGAGTAACAGATGTCAAACACCATCGTGGCAGCCATGTTTCAGTGAGGCAGATAGAGATACATGCGAGGAGATCATCAGATTATCAAGCAGCAACACGGCAAAGCTGCCAAGTTACACGAAAACTTAAAAACTGGATTATTCTTTTTAAGCTCGCTGCCTTACATTTTGACTGTAGCTGCCATAAATCTACAAAGGACGCTGCCATTTAAATGTTGCCGCTGAAATCCAGACTGGCTCGTAAAATACATAAGATATTCACAAAGAAAAAAAGATCAGATAATTTCAGGTCTGCAGCTCGTCCTCTCTGCAAACCAAAAACAATCTTCAGTTTAATTTGAGACTGGTGTGTATGTCAATATAGCAAAAATGTGTCTGAGCAGGAGTGTGTGTGCTTGTGTGGTAAATCCTCTGAGCTAGCGTGTGCTCTCTTCTGAGCCGTCTTCACATATGGACCGTAAACAGGGTGATTACCAGACCGGGCTGGGCTCCGCCTGAACGCCACCCAGGGACTCTTTACATCATCAGCGCACTGCTCATGCCCGGCTAAACAGACACACACACACGCACGAACACACACCGAGAGCAGCAGCTCACTCGCACGCGTTCGCACACAACGCAAATGAGGGTCTCCAGGTGACCATACGGTGGCCTAGGAGGAGAGCTGGCTTCGTACTGAAGGCACCTACGCACACGCTCCGATGTGAATACACACACGCATGCAAAACGCAAATAGCAATTTCGCATATGCGCTCTGCACGTTGATATACAAGCAAATACACACAGGTGCACACATATCTTCTTGTGCTGTAACTCCCTCACACACGCACATTATTGGCCCCTGTGAGAGATATACTGCCATTTCATTCCATTCACTCCAGAGCTGCCTCTGTGATATACTGACTACACCGCCTGTTAATACAATATCTGCACTAGTGCTTTCTATCCAACCTCCCAGCCGACAAAAAAAAAGAAAAAAAAGAGGAAAAGAAAGACACAGAATATAAAACCTAAACATACCTCCAGCCTGAAATGTTGAGAGTGAATCAAATGAGAAAAGAACAAAAAGCATCCAGATCGTTCTGGGCCCGGGCCAGTGTTTATCTCACAATAACCATACGTTCAACAACACCTCTGCTTTTTGGCTGCTGGTACATACGAGCCTGTGTGTGTGTGTGTGTGTGTGTCGTGGGTGGTAAAAGAAACAAACAAAAAAAAAAATCAAGAGGCAAACAAATAACAATAGCCATTGATTTGGATTTTCTATGCTGATTCTCTTTCCCATGTGATCAAACTCACGGCATTTGATAAGTTAAAGATAAAACACGGAGGTGATGGACACAGTGGTGTTTGTTTAGTTGTGCGGTATGATAGAAGGGTGTAGGGTTGGACTTTTTGTGTTGTTTTTTGTCTTTTTTTTTGGAATAAGCAGTTTGGTCTTCAGCACCTGTGATAAAGGACATTCTTTAGCCAGAGAGCTCTGATTCATGTCTTTGAGTAACTCCTTGAGGGCGTTTCTTACTGTAGAGTGGCTCCATTGCTCGGGCGGCAGGTCCTCCAGCTTAGGACAACTGTGAAGAGAGAGGAGACACACAGGGATTTGGGGTGGAGGGTGACAGGGAGGATAAGGATGGGGAGAAGAAGAAAGGGATGAGTGTGAGGAAAGGACAGACAGGGATAGAAAGGAGAAGGGGGGAAAGAGTAGAGCATGAAAACAAATTCAGATGGAACGGAGACTGAGACAGGAAGGCAGCAGCTTTGATGGGATCTTCAATGAAATGCTAAAATTCACAATCTTGCAACTGAGTATAGACATTACACATGTGTATTACACATTGAACTATAGAGGTATTTTTGTGCAACTTCAATCCAACATCATAGACCTTAAAAACCTCGCTGCATCTTAAATCACATATTTTCACATTTACATTTGATATTTCAAGTGTAACAGTCAAAAAGCTGGGTGTGAAACACTGTCCACATCTTACTCTTAGAGGTTGCCAGACGGAGGGAAAACCAAACAATCTGCAGCTTTTGGAAAGGGTCAGCAGGTGTCGTGATGTTAATACTGGCTAGCTAAGAGTAGAAGCTTTTTTCCTACTTTTTTCCACACACTGAACGTGTTGGCATTGTTTTGTGTGAAATTTTCATTCGAAGAAATTACTATTGTGTACTAATACAAAACGCAGACAATTTCAGTGAAATGTTGTAAATGACATATCTAGTGAGTATACAATTCTACCCCACTGAAAATGATAAGTGCACAGAATCCAGCGTGTACAACATAAAAGCATAAGAAAAATTTAAGAGTCGAGATAGGTGTTTTCTTCAGTCTACTCCTAAAACTGCCTAATATTTGTAAAAGCTGTGGACATTATCACCTGCAGCGAGTGGATATTTTATTGTAGCATAATTTCAATACTTTTGCTATTCGATTTAGCCTACACATGTCAGAAAACATAACAAAATGTCTTGAAATCGCATGTTAAAATTGTTATGTTCTATTTTCTAAGAATGAGAGAAACGCACCAAATCCTCAGCCGGGAGACGCTTGAACCTTTTTCGATTATCATCATTACTCCTGATTAATTTTCTGTCAGTCAACTCGACTGATCATTTCCCCACTAATCAAGTGCTGAGCTGAAAATTCTGGAAGCAAATCACTTTCCCTAAAAACAAAGGTGTCAAACACAGTTTGCAGCATTTCGCCTGACCCCGGTTGAGGAACATATACATGCATACGTGGATAAATTGGCTGGTTTGCATCAAATAGGCAGAGCAGCAAAGGCAGAGAGGAAACCAGAGAGAAAGCGAGCTGAACGCACACGGGTCCCTGCTCGTTTTTCCTGCTGCAAGCGCCCCTCCAAGACAGACAGATTTCATTTGGCGCATCAAGCAGATGCATCTGGAGATTGCTCTGTCTCTCTCTCTCTCTCTCTCTGTATCTGCCTGCCTCGATCTCTCTCCCTCTTTCATATTCTCTCTCTCTCTCTTTTTCTCTCTCTCCTGATTGTTCTGATTAGTTAATTACTTTATACAACACATCTGCTGGATTGATGCATGAATTATACATCAGCTGCATGTGGCGACTATTATTTCGTGTTACTTCTACCTTCCTGGCTTGTTGTGCTCGGCGAAACAATTTAAGGTGTTACTGGCGAGATTTCTGCTGCAGTCGGGGCGGGGGGGCTTTAAGAGTTTGGCGGCGTGGGTAAGAAAAAGGGGAAAAACAAATACAAACCAATAACAATATTGACAATTGCGTATATACGGCGTAATCAAAATGAAGCTGTATATCAAACAGACTGTCTTTGCTGTTCGCCTGTGCTGCAATCGCGAGCTGCAGAGACACCGACTGAATTCTGGGTTTTGAAAACGTAAAATATATTTACGTGGTGGGTGGAAGCAGAGAATAACTCAACTGGGCTCCCGTGACTTTGTGTGTGTTTCGCATTACACTTACCGCTGAATTACTTCACGTTAAACCTGGCTAGAGACGTGAATAAGAGAGCGATGAGGGCGCATGAGATGCTGTGTGTGTGTGTGCCTGTCCATAAATCTGTCAGCCGGTGTGTTGGAAATGTTATGAGCGAGGAGAACAGAAAAGGGATGCACACCACATCTGCTACTAAGAAAACATACACATGCACACTCTAACACACAAACAATGGATTTTCCAGAACACCTTAAACTGCTCCAGCAGCTAGAAAGCCTCTGGGGAGACGGAAGTGAACAAGAGGAGGGAGAGTGGGAGAGAGAGACAGGCAGAGAGAGAGAGAGAGAGAGGGGGGCAGCGGAGAAAGACAGCTATCCATGCATTCAGGGGCTAGCAAGCCGGAAATAAACACAACCTTCTGTAGTCTGGCTGGTGGACGTGTTCACATCAGTCGCCGTGCCTGTGTGTGTGTGCGTGTGTGTGAGTGCTTCATTGGTGGAGGTGGGTGGTGATGGTGTTGGTGGCGGGGGAAACAGAAGGAGAGGGAAGAGAAAAGGAAGAGGCAGAGCGAGGTAGAAAAAGAGTAGAAACAGCTCTCCAGAGGGTTGCAGAACACTGGGTTAGCGTGCAGCTGGCACAAGCCTCCACACCAGAGCCAGTCGGCTGTTTGTGTGCGCGCGCATGTGTGTGTGTGTGTCCATGAGTGCATATGAGCCTGTTTGTGTCCATGTCTATAAATGCTTGTATGCTCTTGCCGTGTGTATAAATATGACAAAGCCTCACACCTACAGAGAATAATTTAGCATACAATATGGTGAGCAATGACAGGAGAAAGCTAGCAGTATTCAGTATAGTAAAGGTTTCATCTTCATCATTCACAATGTAGACTCAAAAGAAATATATTTTGCCTAAAATATCCGCTGCAGCCAGGTTTATTTATGGAACTATTTCAGGTGAGTCATTTTTAGCCACGCAGTCACCGACCACATTCGTTTATTTGGTTTTTTTGGAGCTGAAGCAGAGCTTGGTTTAAAAACGGTTATTTACTTATCATATTTCACGTTTCCACTGCAACATGTTAAAAATCACTCAGCGGTTAATTTCATAGAATCACTTCTCAGCTATGGATAAGCTAGATTGTTACCAAGAGTTCGAATTCTCCGGAATCTGTGTTCTGATCAATTAATCAGTGGTTTTTTTTGGTCTATGAATGGGTTTTTCCCACTTCCTGGAACCGGCCAGTCTGAGTAATAATGTTTTTCTCGGTATTAAACACGTAAACTGGCACATGCTATATGTGTTATTGCTAGAAGCAGAGATTGAGAGGTTGAGATTGAGATTACACACTTTCAAGAGAGAGTTCATTAAAAAAAGGTCTAATTTATGTATTTTTAATTTGGCCTGCTGTGGTATTTATCTAACAGATTTTGGTGTGAACTGTCCAGTTTGGGAGATGTCAGCTGATGTCCCGTTTGAATCATGGTCAATTCACACAACAGCAAAGAAGCTAGTAGTAGCAGAGCTTTTAAGGTAAAAACAAAGCTTTTTAAAAGCCTTAATTTAGGACAAAGTCAAGAAAAAAGTAATTGAAAGAAACTGCTGATTTTAAACAAGTCTTGAAAATCACGCTTATTTACAAAAAATGCTTCAAAATAACCACCCAAGTGAGTGCCCGCATGTGTTTCAAGATGGCTGCCAAGTTGCTTACTTGAAGGACTTGTGACACATTTCAAAAGTTGACCATCTCTCTTTCCAGAAAACCCCCCCAAACACTTTTAACTTCAGCCGTTCACTGTGTCACTCTCTAAAAGGGACACAAAAGGCTTATGCTAGTGACAAAAACACCACCAGCACATGTAATAAACAGTGTGATAAACACTGACGGTATCTCCTTTGCCTGAGTTGTACTGTTTGCTAGCTGCTAGCTTTTGCGTGGCGGATGTAGGCAGCAAAAAGAAAATAGTTCCTACACGAAACTACTCACAGCTAGGTTGGTGGACTGTTTTGAGCAACCAGGTTATGATTTCCAGAAATACATATTGCTGCTGAGTTTTGTTTAATTATGTATTGTCTTGGCATTTTTGCACCACAAGATATGTGTCATTTATTTCCATTATACCAATGAGAAGGCAGACATTTCTACAACCAATATATCTTCAAAACGCTGAAACTCACATCGAAATTATCTAGATGGATAAACAGCGCAACAGATCAGAGGGGGGAAAATGGTAATGTGATCATGACTAACTGTTCTCTTCAAACACAGTTTTGTGGTTAGCACTCAGGTAAGAATATGTATGAACATGTGCACACATTCTGGGCTGGTGCAACTGTAAATATTCCAGTGCACATGTGCCCAAACTTGTGGATTGGTTGCTTACCTGTGCAGCTGGATCTTAAGTGTGACCACGTGGTAGACGTCCTGCAGCATGTCTGCCACTGTGGCGTCTGGTGCGTCTGTCACATATGACAGTGGGACGGGGTTCCACTTCCCCACCTGAATCATACCTGGATGATGCAAAACACATGCAGGCACACATAAATATGGACAAAATGTGGAAACGCATGGAAAAAAAATCACAGATTTGGAAACAAAAGCACAACAATGGACACAGAAGCAAATAAATCAGCACGAAGCTCGCTTTCACTGTTCATTTCAAAGCCGTAAACATGTACGGTAGGAACGAAGCCACGCATAGATACCCCCAGGAGCATTCCGGTGCCATAAATGCTCTTTATTTCCTTAATTTTCACTGAAATCGCAACAACCACGCAGGAATTTTTCCTGAGAGTGCTTTTAAAACAGTGGCAGCCCGCACAGCAGAAAGAGAGATGGAAGACTGCTCATGAGAAAGGTGGCCTAGGATGTGTATGTATGTGCAGCGTGATGGACAGCCTATAATAAAAGAGCATGCATCGAGGCACCTTGAAACAGCCGCACTCAGCCTACGTGTGCTCAAGTGCAATTAGCAGACCCTTTCCTCCACCTGCCCCTCCCACCCACTGTCACCGAGGGTATATGTATATAAATATATACAATATGAGCACTCAAGTGAATGTGCATGTAAACATTTTACTGTGCAGCTAGCCTCTGTGAGAGTGCGAGGATACCTCTGTGTGGGAATATGTAGCGTATGACCCCTGGGAGACTTTCTGGGATCAGTGTCAGGTTGTGTTACTGTGGCTTCAGATCTGCTGGCGGTAAGCTATTATGGTCACAGAGTGTATGTGTGTGTGTAGGTTTGAGTGAGTGTGTGTGTGCACAAGCACCAGCATGTCTGAAAATGCTGTAGAAAAGACGCTGATAAGCATAAAAGAAGAGCGTCAGATCAGAGAAGAAAGAGATGACAATGATGAGAGTGGGTGAGGGGGTTACCTTTGGCCTGGGCTGCTGAGCTGTGGGAGTAGCCCAGTGACAGCAGGGCCATCTCGATGAGCTGGTTGAAGAGCATGTCCTTGCGCACCAGGACAAATTCAGCGTGCTCCTCCTTGCTGTCAAAATCCATGGGATTCTCGTAGTGCTCGACCACACAGAACACAGGCAGCATGTTGCCTGCAGACAAAGAGACACAAGCCATTTCTTCACATGCAAAACTCTGACCTTCAGTCCTCTGTTTGCAGAGGAATGGGATTAAAATTTAGTGCAGATGATTAAGTTACACTGAGGTTGGCTGTCGAGGGATTAGAAGTGAACATCCAGGTTTAAGCTCTGAACACAAGTTTGGACCACAAAGGCATATTTCATCTTTTATAGGGCAATTTCCTTCAACACCTTCACCTCTTTGTCCCATTGCCAAACTCTATGATCAGCTTGAGGGATCAAATATTAC
Source organism: Pundamilia nyererei (assembly GCF_000239375.1). Taxonomy (NCBI): domain Eukaryota; kingdom Metazoa; phylum Chordata; class Actinopteri; order Cichliformes; family Cichlidae; genus Pundamilia; species Pundamilia nyererei. Next base: position 415,878 of record NW_005187539.1, on the reverse strand, counting down.
TTGGGTGCATAATTTTAGACACAGAATTTGCTTCGTCTTTTAAGAAATTGCCCTCTTTTTTCTTTCTTTTTTTTCCATTTCCATCATCTCCCCCCTGATGCTTTTTGCTCCAAATTCCCATTTTAAGATTCATTTTAAATGTTGTAGCATTCCTTCATGTTGCCTAAAGCTTTAAGATGATGACATAATATTGCAGAGGTGTTGCACTATGGCCTGCACTGATTGGTATTGCTTGTGACAAGCAAAAATATACTGTATATTAGACAGAATGATAACCTTAACCGCGTGTGAACAAACATGCCACAAAAAACAGAAAGTCTCGTCTCTCTTTTTGGCACAATATACAGTTTATTCACTGTCAAGGTGCTGGGATCACATTAGCCTTTTTCCCCCTGACTGCCAACCCAAAATCATCTTCCCATGATGCAGCGCTTCAAATCCCGAGCCACCTCTGCGCCCTGAGGTTTACGAGTCTGTGTCAACAGTGGCTCTGCTGTTAGGTGGAATGAACAATCCTTGTCCAAAGACTGTCAAATGTTCAAGGGACCAACTGTGCAAATATCATCCAATATGCCATTTTGGCTAAAATAACAGGCGTGAAATTTAGACTTTGAGGGCACAGGGGCGGCTTGGCCTTTTGAAGTTTTAGTCTGAATAAAAACAGAAAGTCAAAATTATGTCAAAGTACTGATTGGAGGTAATCTTTCGCTTACTGTACTTTGTAAATGTTGCCCTGTTTCCCCACTTTTTCAGTAGGTCTCTGCTCTACCTGCTGCCACCTGGGAACGTTTCTTTACATACGCTGTAAGTGCAGATAGAAATGATAAACATTGCCATATTTTCTAATCCCAAGCATTCCAGAAGATGCACACAGCTCTGGCAAAACAATCAATAAGCCAACAGATGCAAAAGAATGTGCTGAAAGAGCTGCTTTTCTCCTCCCCTGATTTTAATAGATAAAGATCTAACAATAAAGACTGCTGTGCAGGTTCATTTGGGGGATCAATACTGGCTTTGTTTCCAGGGAGCCCAGAGAGGGCTGCGGTAAATAGTGTTTCGGGCTCGGACACAATGCCCACTGTGGGCCCTCTGCGAAGCCTCCGTGGCTGACCAGCCGCCTCTCTCAGCTGCTTCGCTCTTTTCTAAAATTTGACAAAAAAAAAAGGATGAGAGGAAAAAGAAGAGGAGGGGAGGGCAAAGAGGATGCTTGGAGGAGCAAACGTTGTAGGAGGCCAAGAGAAGCAGAGATGATGAAGGTGAGAAATTAGGCTCTCTCAGCTGGTGTGCAACACGTAGATAAAAAGCAGCGAATAAGAGAAATGGCCCATCCGAGGACACTCGCGCAGCTACATTCCAAGACTTCCTTAGTCCCTGTTGGCCAAAGAAAACCAAACCAGCCAAACAAACAAACATTTGAGCCCTCGCAGCCAAGTGCTATTACAACTCCAAACCTGCAGGATTTCAAACTCAAAAAAAAAGAAAGAAACATAATCATAAAATGAAGGTTCACATACTGGATGGCTTTGCCTGGCGTGTTTTTCACAAGATGACACTGGTTATATTAAAAAGCTATGTCATAATCTCAAAGTAAAGGCTCCCTTTAAGCAGCAATGGCTCTTAAAGGACTGAAACTTTCCCTTAATAAACAAATGTCAGAGCAGGAGTGCCGGAGTTGGAGAGAGCAGCAGTGACACAGCGCTATGCAGCACGGCACAGGAATAATTCTCACAGTGCTTTTCTATTAGCTATTGTCTGGGCAAATAAGTGGGAGTGTGTGTGTGTGTGTGTGTGTGTGTGTGTGTGTGTGTGTGTGTGTGTGTGTGTGTGTGTGTGTGTGTGTGTGTGTACTGAGATGACTAAAGAAGCATTGTAAAAAGGTTTAAGAGTTTTGGAGAGCATGCAGGGGTGGTGGTGGGTGGAAGGTGCTGTGTGTGTGTGTGGGAGGGGGCCTATTTAAACTGCATTTAAATTACTTTCCTCTTTTTACATTGGTTATGTTTCCTCTCAGTCATTACAAATACACACAGAGCTGCGTATACTTTATTTGTATTGCATGCGGCTGATACAGGCTGGCACTGCGGCTAACATTTAACACCTTCAAGATTACCTTGTTGTGTATAAAGGACAACTATAAAAGATGTAAAAAAATAAGGCCTGAAAGTAAATGGTTATTTTGAATTTAAAATAATTTTGTCTGTAAAATAACAAAAAGTTTTTTTCTTAAAAGAAAAAAGCAGTGAAAACATTTTCCGATCATTTGTTTTTCCTACCAACACTTAACCCCCCTAAAATATTCAGTTTTCTGTCATATAAAAGAAATAAAAGCAGAAACTATTCTAATTTTAGACGCACATATTTGGGATATGTGCTTGATCACTTGATTCGCGATTAATTTTCACCTGTGTGATTAACGCACAAAGCGCCACACAATTTCCCAGGACCCAGAGGGAAGTCTTCAAATTGATTATTTTTGCCAATAAACACTCCAAAAAACAAAAAAGAATACACCAAATCTGAGATATTAGGAACTATAAATGTTTACAATTATTCTCAATAAATTCCTTTTGATCCGTTTCGGTCTTTCTTACCTTTCTTATGGCAGGTCTTCAGCAGGTGGCTGGTGGGTTTGTACGGGACCCCTCCGAGTTTGGTCCCGGTGCTTCCCAGCCTGGCCCGTCCTAGGGGGCTGCCGTTCTGCTCCAGCCGGGGCAGCTTGGCTGGCGGGGCCTTGGCGTCTGCCATGCTGTTGACCAGCTCTGAGTTCTCCTTGCCCAAACACGTCTCGCTGAGATGTTCCATCATTCTCAGCACCTCAGCTCACTATCACCTGGGGGAGGCAGAAACAGCATGTAATCAGCTGCCAGGGGAGATATGTGTGTGGCATAAAAGAAGCAGGAGAATGAAGAGTTGCCACGTGATACAAAAGGAGCAATGAACGCGAAATCTTTTGTGTTGATATCACTGACATGTGAAGATGTGAAGGGACATTTTTATAGAGCAAAAAAAAGTCCTTTAAGTAATTGAGACCTCTGAAAACGGACCCATTACGGCAGTAACTGTCAATTCGCCTCGGTTATGATGACTCGGGCCACGGTGATGTCATCTTGCTGCTGTAATGTTCCCATATTTTAAACGCATGTATTATGTATGGGTGTCCCACTAGAAATTCCCATGCGAGCGGAGGCAAACAGGCCGAGGTTTTAGAGCAAATACATTAATTTGCTGGGAGATTCCACTTCAATAAATACAGTACAGTTCAAGGAACAAGGTTGTGCTGCGGAGCACGCACGGAAGGGGAAACTAACGTAATTCAGTTTGTGAGTCACTTTGTGTGGCTTACCATTCGTGACGCAGCTTGGAGAAAAAAAGAAAGAAGGCAAAAGGCCGCACCGTCATTTTGTTGTGACAGACAAACAAAATCAGTTACAAGCTTTTACAGGTGTGAACTTTATTTTTAGATTCTGCAAGTGCAGCGAAACACCCGTGGCGAGCAATGAGTTTACAACTTTAGGATGTGGGGGGGAGAAAGCAGCTTGAGGAAACTCCAAAACAGGCAGTAGCTGACTCATGAGGGTAGTCATCTAAAGTGGGAAAGAAAAGGGAGGAAGAGACAAAAAGGAAAGATGGAGGATGGCTGCTTTACCCACAGGTGTGCTTACACACACAAACACACACACAGCTTCCTACATCATTTGAAGTGCTCGGGCAAACTTTGAAAATCTGATCAATAATAATAGTAATATGAATAATATTAGGTCACAACAGAAAAATAATTATTCGTGGTGGTTAGTGGGTGCCGGTGGACTGAACTGGAATGCTGTTGTCAAAGAGTGAAAAGGGCAAAATCATCCACCCCCACTCAAAAGATCATGAACTCCTCGATTCATAACATCCAATGAAGCAACTAATTCCCCACAGAGAGGGAGCCAAAGGAATCCAGACCCGGATACAGTCTGGATCCAGGTCAGGATTTTTATGTGACCTTAAAACACAAAAACTCTTTGAAGTTTTTACCACTTATTATTATTCAATTTTTTTTAAATCCAATAAAAAAAATGTAATATTATAAATAAAGCTACCCAACAATATAGAAAATGATTAAATTAGTCTTTTGATGCAAAATAAAGTGCTATGTACACTATTGAATCAGCAAATATGATAAGATGATGTATATTTTTCTGCATCATCAATATTTTAACTGTAAGTACCTAAAAGTACTGCTAAAGTTTTAGTACTTGTAGACTTTGACTTAAATAAAGAGTTTAACCACTTTGTAAAAGAGTTTCTTAATACAAAACAAGTCACAATCAATTCATCAAACACTGCTTTCTACAAGGCCCCCCTTGCTTTGTTCTGGGCCACCCCATTTACAAAAATCCTGGACGCCCCTGCTCAAAGGGGGGTGGGAGTTAAGAGAGGAGAAGTTGAGTTTTAAAAAAGAGAAAGAAAAGAAATAGAAAAGAAAAAAACTTCAAACCAACCTGAACCGCAGCACTTCAGCACTGGAGAGCATATAACACCGGCTGGAAAACGCTTCTTCTTCAAGTTTGGCCAGGGTAGAAAAGATAGAAGAAGAAAAAGGAAAAAAGAAAGAAACCCCCCCTCCCCAAAAACAACTCCCGGTTCCTCTCTTGTTATCTCTCTACGTGTGCATGACAGCGAGGGGTTCCCAAAATCAGTGTTTAAAAAGATGCTTTCTCCTGCTCTTCTTGGCGGAGGACTGGCAGGCGGTGCGAAAAAACAACAACAACCCGGGTCTGTGCAAGGGAGGACGAGGTCGAGATGGACCGTGATAGGCGAACATTGGTAAGCGGTTGTGCGTGTGCGGCAGGAGCGGAGAGAGACAGGAGTGTGCAGCCCTGACGTTACAGCCAATTCCGTCCAAGTGGAGGAAAAAGGACGGCAACGGAAAGCGTTAAAACCGGCGACATTTAGCAACGCTTACAAGTGAAGGCGACTTCGGCTTTAGTTCGCAGCACAACATCCAAAACGGCGAGCAGGCAGCCGCACAGTACGGCCAGCACGAACCACAAGCACCTCGGACACAGTTGTAACAACAACAACCGCCGCCGAGACCTAACAAACCCTCGCTGTGTGTGTTCACGGAGGGACTACGGGAAAAAATAGCTCAGCGTCGGCTTAGCTAGATTTGACTGCCGGCAGACTGAGAGAGAGCAAAAATACTAAGAAGCGACTGTGTGAGCTTGCCATGGAGGCGATGTGGAGACGATATGCGGACAGTCGAAACAGGTTCGCAAAATAAAACAAGGAGAGGGGGGTCAAAAAGTGCGGTTTACTTTCCGATGCCGAGGATGAATAAGGCTCGCTGTGGATGCATAAGAGAGCTGCCTTGATAGTAATAGTAGGAGGTGTCCTGTTGGCTGGGGATTGGCGTCCGGACGGAGCTCCTCTTTCTCTCTATCTCCCTCTCTGTCTCTCCCCCTCTCACTCCGTCTCTCCCTCTCTGTCCCCATTAAATTATTAGTTGTATTGACTCATCACTCCCCCCTCTCCTCTCCTCGCTGCTGGTGCTGCCGCTGCCTCTGCTTTCCTTCTCTCCTCCTCATTTCAAATGGCGTGGTAAGAGGGGGTAAAAAAAATAGGGTAAAAAATAGAAGAAAGGATGGGGATGTGTGTGTGTGTGGGAGAGAGAGCGCAGGAGATGGGGTGTAAAGTGTGTGAGAATAAGAGAAAATAAGAGGAATAATCCCCTCACACACCACCAGCACCAGCAGCCTTCCCTATTAAAATCAAAACAGATTATTCCTCCGCATCTCAGGCAGGAAAAGTCCTGGCGGAGACAAAGTGGAGAAAGTGGACCGGGAGCGAAACCACACACACATAAACACACATGCATTCACACACACTCACTAATACACACACAACGGGGAGGAACGGTGGTGCGATTTCCGGCTGTGCGCGCAGGAATTTTTAATCAGCTTGATTAGAGTGAGGCGGTCCTGCATTTATTACCGAGTAACACACAGATGCTCACACACACACACGCGCGCGATACCTTAATTTATGATGTGTTTTATTTATTTATTTATTTCAGGACTTTACTTTGGGCCAAATGTATAGTTTTTGTTTGACAAATTAATCTACATTCAGATGAAGTCAGAATAGCAAAATAAGTAAGGTGGCTGGCCCTTTGAGACAAACTGAAATCAAAAAGTAAAAGTGAGAAAAATTTAACAAATGCTGTGTTTGCAAAAAACAAAACCCATTTATTTAAAACTCCAAAATAATCTCATAACTAGGAATAAAAATTTTTTTTTGCAGAGTAGAAATATTGTTTGGAGTTTGATCCAAACCATACACCAAATATATTTAAGGCCACTTTAAATGACCTCAGGATGCAAATATGATGACTGACCATAACTGACCCTGCTTTAGGTCTGAGCTTTAACATTAACCATTTTGCTTTGTCTCATACACATAAGTACCTATAATGTTCCTATTCCATGTGTGGATTACTGATCACAGTTGATTGTGCTGATGTTTATCTTGGCAGACACACATTTCCAAAAGATATTTTTAATCTCAAGAGTCATATTTTCCTAGTTAAATAAAGACTAAATAAAAATATAAAACTAAATACGCTACAAAGTAATATAAGAAATTACACATATAAGTCTAAAAAGCAGATAATAGCTTTATTTCAAATAAAAACTGACTACATATTAATATATTTATTTACATTTTCCACCCTTACAGCAATAATATACAATTTAGACTCATATTTTTGTATTAATATGTACGTTGGTTGTTTATCAACTTGAATATTAAGCTTTAGTGATTTCTCAGGGCTATTACTGACTTATTGCTTTGTAAATAGTACAAGTAATACAGTTTTTTTTTAAAGCAGTCTTCATTGCCACATCTCTCATTTCCCTCTCTCAACATTTAGCTTTCAGCAGTCTTCCCATATGTGCTAAAACTTTACCTCCACTGCAAGTTAGACCAAAATATTAGATGAGCTAATCTCTGTTGATATTGTCAACAAAAACCCTGAACAGGCTGATGTTAAGCTATTGTCATTATTTTGTAATTATTTCTCAAACCAGTCCCTGCTGGCCGAACTGCCAAAACATCACACAAGTTAATCTGTTGGTATTGTCAATAAAGGCCTGATCTGGTGTTTTTACCGAACCATTAAGGTGACCCAATAATAAGATCCTCACTCTGACTTCATGAGAAAAAGGTCATTTTAATGATGGACACACCCACACATGGTGTGAGGGGTGGCATATCTGACTCTCCATCTTTAGATCCTAGAAAGAGCCAGATGGGGGAGTGTGTGAGGCAAAGTTCAGCGTTGAGAATACATGGGGAAATAGATTTTGCACATTAAATGAAAGCATGGGGACACTTGTTTCATAAAAAGCGTGCTTTTCTTCACACTTAACATAAGGTGTGGCTTTGTCATCAGGCCAGTGTGTACATCAAAGAGAAATGAAGAAGCACGTCTGTCCAGGCTGTGCAAGAACAAAAACAGGAAACCAACAGAAAACAGGAAGTGTGTGTACCTATCACATCGACAGAACCTGAATGTTGTCGATCGTGGAGGTCAGGTGTGCATGAAGTGCTACATATTGCTACATGCTGACTTACGATGTGTTTGCAGGGTTGATAAAGCTCATCCCCGCAAAAAAAAAAGAAAAAAAAGACGGCAAATCGTCTCACACAAAGCTGCTGTTTCATAAACAATGCATCCCGGCAGTTGTAAGCATCTTAGCTTAGCCAGTGACGGCAGTCGGAGAAGCCCGACAAAGAAAATGGTTCTAAATTTACATAAAGTGCTTCTTTTAGGCAGGGAAAGACCTGGAGGTCTTTAAAATAAAGCCAAACCTGGAACCGATCAAAAAAAACAATCACGGAAGAAGTGATGCATCACAGTTACACCTCTCATTCACCCCCCTGGTTGTGAAACTAAATCATTGTTCCACCCACCTTTGTGGGGTCAAAAGTTTGTTCATTTTAAAATACATTTGTGTCCAAAAACACTGCATTAGGAATTCATAGCAGGAGGCCATCAAAGAGGCTTTTAACGGAAAAAAAAAAATGCAACGTGAAACTCACCTTTCGGACCTGAGATGGAACGTCTTGCAATATTGACACCTAGTTAGTGTGAGGTGTAAGTTTTGAGGAGGCGGTTGCATTTTAAAAGGGTCCCACGTCGTATGTGGTTTTTTTAACAGGAAGTAGAAGAGTTGTTGAAAATGCTGATATGCGACCCCAGCATGTTTGAATTCACGTGCAGAGGCTGTCACTCAAAGATTCAGCAATCAATTCTTATCTCAACCAGTCTCTGGTTTTCAGTGAGCTGCCAACACTTGCATTAAACCCAGCTGTGGTGTGCAGTGTGGTTAAAGGACCCAAACTGTGGAGTAAATACTATTTATACATCTTCAGAGATTCATATTATTCAGCAACAAGACTTCCACCAAGCCCTTTAAGACATAAAAGTCACGAATGGATTATTTGTAAGTTTACCACATCATAGATACATGAAAGTAAAGGACATTTGACTTTATTTTTCATGAATAGAAATAATAATCATGAATATCGTGTGTGTGTGTGTGTGTGTGCATGCATGCGCCTCCTTTTCAGGTTCTCTGTGATTTGTACTAACATGAATCTGACAGGCTGGAGCCCCCCTACACCCACACCTTCTCTTCAGCAGATTGCTTTGCATCACCTCGGCTTGCACAGCATTGCTACTCAACGTTCTGCACGTTGACATGTTTTCCACGTTTGACATGTTTTACATGATGTTCACGGCAGCGGCTCCCGTTCCTCTCTCTTTCTTTTTTTTAACCAGTTTTTTTCTTCCTTGGCCGTCGTTAGCAGCATCCGGAAAACAGGAGCGATGGTGAAAGCGAGCCATTGTCGGCAAATGCTCTTTTCTATCTGGCATGACGCAAGCAGCCGCAGTCATTTCCACTGTGATTGTCGGGCACCATCAGAGAGCATCGATAACCCCTGCCAGGCCTTGGCACCGCCAACAGGTGCCGGCACTGCCAGCTAGGTTGGCACCGACGTGGCTGTGAAAACCCTCTGACATCCAGAAGGGCACAGATTTGCACTGAATGCACCACTGAATCAACACTGCTGATTATCAATTAACATATACCGTTTTGTATCACACAGAAAAGAGGGAAAAATGGGTTTTGAAACACAGAAAGCCGTTTTAAAAATACTAGCTGTGCGGTGTTATAATCATGTGCTGAATGCAGATTTAGCTCTGTTCAAGGTGGGTTTTTACAAGCCTTGTGTGGCTTTGTGTTGGGGAGATGCATGTACACAAGTGTAATTGTTCAGGCAGGATTTTGTGCCTGATGGCTACATTTGTAAAGAAATCATGAAAAATGACATGACAGACTGGATGCTAAAGAGACACCTCATATTTAAATAATATTAAAATATATTTCACCCTCAGTGTGTGCATTATCACAGGTACCGCGTGTGTTTTTTTCCCATAACACACTTATCAGTGGTATCATATCTGGCCCGCTGCTTTTTAAACCACACGTCCCTGAAGAAATGAAGTATTATGTGCCTTTCATTTAAAAGGACACTAATAATCTGCACACAAAAGGGGGAGAAAAGGCTGAAAATGAATCAGAAAATATATTATTGTTGGCTCAGCATCGAGAGGCGTCTTTATTTAGTGTGTCAAGCGAAGCGGCAGCGCCATCACTTACTCTACGTAGGTGTTGTGATGTCTTCATGCTCACCACTTGTGATGCTTCTAATGGGAATTAATGCGATTATTTGGTTACTAATACAAATTAGTCTGCGGATCCAGTCTGAGCAAACACACAGACGCAGCATGGGGGTTAGCGCTGTCACTGGTTCGACTTTGAGCTCTTTCTGCAAGTGTCTCGCGCAACAAAAAAAACACACACACATAAACATAATAGTATTATTAGAGGCTGAAGAGGATTTAATAATCTGTCGAGGAAACGTGTCAAAACACGCCTGCATCAGTGTGGGTGCGCAGACGAACCTCAAAAATATGTCATGTGCAGAGAAAAAATGAAAACAAGGGTGTTGTACAGTAGATGCCGTGCAAAACCAAGAAGCAGTTAAATGAGTAGCAAAAAAAAAAGCCACAAAAATAAAGCGAACCTCTTTTCTAAACAAGAGCACAGCACTTGGTGCAGAATTGATTTTTCTATCATGAATGAATTCAGGAAAAAGGGAGGCGTTTGACTTGTTTAGTGCCACTGACATTTCTTTGACAGTGTGTGGGCAAATAAGTTTCAAAAGGCGCTACAGACTCCACTAACCCAACCCAGAATATTACACTTTCTTAACAATACAAGCGCAATGTGTCATCATTTGGTTCGAGGCTGTCTCAGAGGTGCTCATTGTTTTCTCAGAAATGTTTTTTTAAGAGTGACCGGTTTCACCCTTGGTCTGTGTGTGTGTTCGCTGTCACAGGTACTGCTTGCGTTTTCCTGTTGCGCACAGACAGCTCGCATTCAGCTCTGTACAGAGCTCAGCTTTGAGGTGGTTTATTAATATTTACATGCAAGACGTAAAGAGCTACTTACACAACTGCTGCGAGGTGACCACAAAAAGACAAACTACTCCGCCGTGAATATATCCTTCAGCTCGAATTAGTTCCGTGTTTTAAATTAGCTTCTCATACAAGGAGTGTGGCTTTCAATTAGCGGCAGGAGAAGGTGATTTCTACATTTCTCATATGTCCGCACTTTGGTGTGGGAGGAGGCAGAAAAGAGAGAAAGAAAGAACAAGGGGGATGTAATGAACTGAGAGTCGGCTCCTAAGTACTTAATTGTTTTATAATCACATGAAGTCGACAGAAATAGAAGCAGAGCAAGTGGTCTCCACCTCAGGCCTGCTGACAGGAAGGCCTAACGCCAGTTCCCCTCAGAGGGTCTCGGCGTCGCTGCAGACAGCAGACCCCACGAGGATTTCCTCCCTCCCCATTTCTGATACACAGACAGATCGACCGCTGCACTCCCACCTCTTGTTTTCAGGTTAAAACTCTCCACACCCAGCAGCCACCCCGATGGCGTGTGGTGTACACTGTACACTGTGCAGCTCCCACACAGATGCACGCCACACAGACAGACACATGTACATCCGCTCAGTGGTGGCGAGCGTGTTTCCGCGCCGTTTGTAACGAGGCCCCTCTGCCCTGGAAGTTCGTGCCTTTTGCCCGAACCCGTGACCCCCGCCATCAGGATAATATTGGCTGTAATGACCGCCGAGCAGCGCCGTGTCGGTTCAAGCCCATGTCAGGCCTCCTCACGGGAATCTGCGCTAACGATTCAAAGCCAACATCCCCACCCAGGCGCACCCAGAGGACCCTTCACCACCTTGTTTATCACCCCCCTCCCTCTCTTGCGCCTCTGCGCCTTTATCGAATTATAAAACCAATTAGTCATAGAACAATCAACAGGCATCAGAGGCAGGGCCCTGTTTGGAGAAATTACTTTTCTGTCACTGCGTGCTGGACGCCGGTCGTCACATGATCAAATAATTAAACTCTAATTTCTGCCTCGTGGACGGCAAAAAATAAACAATTAATAGAGTTAGAGAGACACGGGTGTTAGTGTGTGAGAGGCAGAAAGAAATACTGAAGACGGCTTTGTGAGAGAGGGCACGCTGAAGGGGCGAGAAAGGTTGTCATGGCCCGCTGGGTTTTTCCTGAAGTGGGTGAGAGGCGGTGAAGGGCACAGTTCCCCTGGCCTTGTGGGGAGTGTTAAGGAAATGAGGGCAGGTGACGGGATGGTGTTACTCGCCTCAGTGTGCAAGAAGTGAGGCTGCAGTGAGTTGAAGGGAAAAAAGATGGCACGCAAGCGTGTAAGGAAACCGCACTTAATATTCAGGCTTAGGCAGAAGTATTGAATAAGAAGCACAGACTTAAAGATGTGTTTCTTTATCTACATATTTTTCTTTGCATATTTAATCCCTTGTCAAAGGATGCATCATCCATCCACTGACGAACAAAACAGTTGATAAGGCAAATGTGTGTGTGTGTGTGTGTGTGTGTGTGTGTGTGTGTGTGTGTGTGTGTGTGTGTGTGTGTGTGTAAGACAGAGAGTACAGTATCTGTTGAAATTGTTTCATTGGGGTATGTGGGTGGGTATTAACAACCTGATCTTAGCGGGATGCGCTTTCCTCTAAATCGCTGTTTTTTTCCCTCCCTCTGAACAAAGGATTCAGAAAAACCTACACAGATCGGATGAAGACAAGCATCGAATGAAAGACAATGAGGGTTTTTTTCCCTCTTGAGAAAAAAAAACATACGATTAGACCGGTAATAATATGATTTGAATCATGAAAACTTGAATGTGTTTGCGTCTGTAATTTATATTTGATACAGGAGCATGAAGCACAATAAAGAACAAGAACACCCCCCCCCCCCCCCCCCCAACTCCAAACTCCAAAAAAAAATCTAACATAAGAGGGATGTCATTTCATAAAAGCGTGACAAAACCAATGTGACGGACTTCGGATATTTTTTTATGTCCCAGGGAGGACACGCCAAGCCATTCAGCGAACGGGGCTGACTGTGGGGACCCAAAAACAATATGATGCTTTTATCACTAAGCCAAGGAATCTGGATCAACAGTATGCAAAGCATATGCCAAAATAAATGCAGTTGAACATGCCGGGACAACATAACCCACCCCTGTTTCTTTCTTATAGGGAACTTTCCAGATAATGACAAAATGAGCTGTAACTCCTGAATCACACACACTAAAAGCATGCACCCAGGGTGGTATGTCTGTAACTGACAGGGGGGGGCTTTCTTACATTTTTGAGCCCTGGAATGCAGCAGTCATTATTAACTCACCAGCGTTTTCTTATTCCACACTAGTTGTAACACGCCACCAAAAAGAAAAAACGGGGAAAAAAAGAGGGAATCATTGTTATCTTTCTCCTCTATTAGCAATCATAACAGAGCTATTTCATACAGAGGAGGCATGGCGGGGAGTGTGGAGGGATGGAATCCCCAAAGAGCCACACATTAAAAAACGAGACAGGCCTCTTATTTACTGGCGACAGTCTAATAAATACATTTGCTGGCAGCTAAACAGGTATTTACTCTGCTCCCTACCACAGGTATAATTTCACTGTTTGCTGAGCTGTTATTTTGCTACAGCGATAATTATCGAGGTGGTAAAGAAAGACGATTAATGGTTTTAGCCTGAGATATCAGCCTCAGCAAAGTGAGGAACAGCCCAGCTCTAAACTCCCAGCAAATACTCAGTGAGTGAGGTGGTGGTGGTGGTGGTGGTGGTGGGAGAGTTAATAAACAGCATCTTTTGCTGGAGGAATTCAAACAACAACCACGACACACAGCCGACACAGCAAAGCTTATGGAGACGTATAGGAGTGTCTGTTGTGTGTTTAGGGACAGCCTCTTTCCCTGAACTTTTTTGTCTAATTTGACTGAAAGCAATGATGATTGAGAGCATAATTCAATTTTAAAGCAAAGTGATGAAGCATTCCTAATATAATTTGAGTGCAGACTGCACAGCAAAAACAACAACAAAAATCACAACCTGTGCTCTCCGATGTCCACGCTAATTGGTGTCTCGGGGTCACCGGACAAACTTTCTGCTCCCGCTCACTCCTGACAACCTGCCCTTCAGAGTCTGTGAACCTGACACTGAGCGAGAGCACGGCAACGTGCAGACGCTGATATACGCTTAACTAACACCACCTCCACCTGAGAGATAAGATTTAATTTGTCATCCTGCCAGTCCTAAGAAACCCTTTGACCTGACGACCTGAAACTGATGATTAAAAGAGATGTGATGCAGAAGCGTCACTGGGATTTAAAAGCAAAAGACGGTGAGAAAGCCCTGAGTGTTTGTGCACACTACACGCTGATTTCCTGCTATTACAACACTACTACAGTACAGTAAATGCCGCGTGCACTAGTTTCGATTAGTCGTAATGAAAACAAAACTAAGCTCTGAGGGGAAAAATCTGAGTACAACAAGGTTAAACCTGTAACTTAAAAGAAGAAGGGTGAGTATATTTAAATGTCTTCTCAGATCGTAGGTTTATTGTAAATCACGGTAGGGTTATTGTAAGAACTGGGAACACATTCAGAGGATTTCATTAGGCACTAATAAGCTGTAACAGATGTTTAAGCTTTACTGCTGGATCTGTGTGACCCAGCAGTATGAAGCAACGCTGACATCTTCACACTCTGATTCTTATCATTCCTGCTAAACTAGAACGAGTGGAGAAATTTTGCCAAACATATTGACATGGTATCGTATGTACACAAACATTTTTTGTGCCACTTTCACAACCGCAAGCTGATAAGGAGTGGTTGTAATGAAGGCGAGGAGTAATACCGAGAAGTTTTGCTTCAACGCTCACAAACTGCCGTTGAGGCTTTCTTCTGGTTGTCTGAGGACTTTTACAAGAAGTGACACATGGCAGCCCGAGACAGGAAAAGGGCTGTTTGTCATTGCTGTCTAAGGCACTGACCAGATAAGCCACAGAACCTTGAACTGCCACAGATCTGCAAAGATAAAAGGGAGAAAAATCACCGGTGTTGTGCCATAACCTGCTTTTTCCCATGCAGTAGTGCCACTCTTGACCTTGTAATTTGCACGTGCGTGAGCAACGCACATGACCTGACTACAGCAGCAACATGGTAAACAACCGGTGACACCGTGAAGTAATTATTATTTTTCAGAAAGCTATCAGATCAGGTCTCTGAAATGCAAAACGCCGCTAGATTATTATTATTTTGTATAAAATTAATTTCTCTGCACAATTGTCACAAAGGATCACCCCTGTGCCACATCTTGCTTGTGCCTTAAACGCAAACTCTACTCTGTCTTACATGTGTGTATTTATGCTGATATCTATATATAAATAATCTCGAATATCTGAGTGAAAGCCACTGGCCTTGCTGCTGTGTGAAATGTCAGCTATTTTTCAAAAGGAACAGACAGAGAGTGAAACCTTTAAAAACCTGTAAACCACAGAAGATTGGTGCCCACGCATTTTGAGCACACTAATACATCTTCTCATAACTGCTCCCTATTCTCTATCTCTTTATCTAACACACACATAAACACACACACACAGGTCTGGTTGTACCTGAAATTACTTTATCAGCACTGTGACAAAAGCCATAAGGCAGACCAAAACAGCATTACCACGCCGACTCTGTCATCACATCCTCCTGACTGCCTCACGCCAAGTCAAGCAGAAAGAAAGCAATAAAGTCATTTAATGTTTGTTTCCTTCTGAGTCTCTCACACCTTTTTTTTTCCTTTTTTGGGTTCGTTCGTTTTTTTTTTAAGAGTTACACAAAATGTTTCATGTCACAGCAGTTAAAATGTTCAAGCAAGTTGACACGTAATTAAATGGTAAGTATGTGGAGGAAATAAATGAAGTGGCTCTAATGGCCTAATAAAAAGTAGTAAAAGTAGATGGGCAGTTGGGCTGCAGTAGATTCATTTCTAATAGACGTGTCAGCTGTTTGATAGCACGCACTTCATTATAAGTAAGAGAGGAAGGCCTGATTTTGAAGTCTAGTATTTTCTACAAGATTCACGACTCGACGGAAAACTAAGCAACTTTCTGTGACACGGTCAGGCCAGGAGCAGCGGTGGCGATGGCTGCATCACTTCTCCTCCTCCTCTGCTGCGACGCAGAGTAAGTTGTTAAATGAATTAGAGGAGATGGGTGCACTTAACCCCGCGAATATCACGAGTGCTTTGCTTATTTGTGCAGAAACGACACGGGCCCGTTTAAATTTAGAAAGTTCTGAATGCGTGCGTTTAGGTTCGGCGTCACCGCTCACAATCTCGATTTTAATTTTATTTATTTTATTTTAAAAATCTCTCTGAAATATTAAATTCTTACAGCCACTTTTGGTCTGCGGGTTTTAAGTGATTTGGAAGATGAAGGTCTGCAAAATTGCTTTTAATTCATTTAGAGTATCTCACTCTTCTAATTCCAAGGAGACCCCCTTTTTTAATGTGACACGCAATAAAAATGTGATTTCAAACCCGTGCAGATGCTCTAATAAAGAGGCATGTGACAGAATGACAGCGCACAGCGATCACTTGAGCAGAAACAGTTTAGAGTAAGAGACCGTACCTTTAAAGTCAGCAGTCGCCCGACCTCTTGTTTTCCATCAAAAGTTGAACAATCTCTTGTCACTGCTCCACGGCGAGAGATCCAAAAATAGGCGACTGCTCTGTGGGAGGAAGAACTGCTTTTTTTAAAAAAAGGAAAAAAAAAGTCAAAAGTCCTACGGATGAGGAGGAGGAGGAGGGGGTCGTCAAGTAGAAACCGCACTGGCGGAGGTTGGAGTGAAGTTGGGGAGCGCACACGGCTGATGGAGCGCAGAAACGCGAGCAACCGTGCGCTGCGGGCAGCGGGGGTGAAGAAGAGGAGAGTAGAGTAGCGGCATGTGAGGAGGGCTGCTTTGAGAGGGTGGCAGGTAAATGAACCGCCCCTCCCCGTTTCTGATGCTCAAATCGATGATTTGCCAGCTGTGGCGCAGCTTGTCTCATTGCCCCACTTTGGTTTTTACAGCCGCTCCTCTCCGACGCGCCGCTCTCCGGGGACAGAGAGCGAGCGAGAGAGAGAGCGAGAGAGAGAGAGAGAGAGAAGTCACTGCCAGGAGAGCTCTCACACTCATTCATTTTCATATTTACACGCCACATGTTTGCATGTCAAGAAGAAGAAGAAGGGAGGAAAAAAAAGTCTGGTAAATAGTAAAAGTGCGCGCAGCGGCGTGCGTTTTGCTCCGAAGCGACTCAAAGCCTGTTGTTTTAATAGCGGAGGGCAACCTGCCAGCTTTCCCTCCCCGCACACCTGAGCCGAGCATGAAACCGTACTGCCCGGTACAGTCTGGTATACATCACATGCTCGTATCGACATAAAGAGCTGTTTATTAAAGCAGATGGGTTGATTTGTCTGAAAGCCGCCAAAATATAGGAAACAAGGAAGGGGGGGAAAAAAGTTTTCAAGAATAATTAAGTTTGAACAATGCTGGTTGAAAGGCGTGTTAATGCTGCAGTCTGTTCTTCTGCTGTGTTTGCCGAAAGCTATTTTTCCAATTAATTTCGCCAATTTAAACAAGGCTTTTAGTGGGAAATAATTATTATTCCGACTATTCGGCAGTGAACATTTTTAATGCATCATTACTGAACCACACTCACTTTTATTTTATCAACGCAAGCTGTTGCTGTGTGCTTTTTTTGCGCTTATAACTTAACTGCGGACATCACGCAGACACAGATCCACCAACCGAAGTCAATACAGGCCTGTTTAAATAAGAAATAAAAATAAAAATATACTAAATGACTGCAAATTTGTAAAACCAGCATAGAGAGAGGATCATTTCATTTTATTTGTTGTCTTTGATATTTTTTAAGAACACAGTAAGAAGCTGAATTAGCCGAGACACTGAGGATGCTGACAGAGAAAGAAGAAGAGAGAAAAAACCTTTTATTTTCCGCCCTGATAGCGTCTAAATATATTTGTGATATTTTAATTGATTTTCATATACTGAGTGCTGTATTTATGTGAAAAAAATACAATATAGAGAGATATAGGTCGCTTTTTCTGCTGAAGTCTGAAAATAGATGGGAAACATCTGTACATATGGTAAATTCAATTTAATAGTCTTAATGAAGTACATATTACACTTAGTAAAGGAAATTATTTTATACCTCTACATGTTGTGCTTGAACGTCCCCAACAATATCCTTCAGCATCAGAGAAAAGATGAAAGAGTTTAATTCAAAAATAATTTATTATATTTGACTTTATTTGTGCTCATCGTGTATGTGCACGAGCTGCTGCTGATCATGTGGATGTGACACTATAATGTGAGTGTGTTTTATACTGTGTGTGTGTGTGCATCACAGATTGTGGTTTGCAAGAATTTTTTTTTTAAATTTGTGTCATGTGTTTGAACTTTCTTGCACCTTGCACATTTATACACATTTGTCACATGCACGCCTTTGTTTGTTTGCCTGCGTGTGTGAAATGATTGACAGTTTGCATCTGCACAGGCTAACTGCTATGCACTAGCAGGTGTGCAGGAGCCCACAGGTAATGCAGCTGTTTACTTACAATACGAACGTGTTTCTTTGGCTGGATTTAGCATAATAACACACTGATCCATTTACATTTACACTTAATTTACAAACCCCCGTGAAAATAGAATTAGTGAGGGGAGGGAAAGGAGCTAAAAGAAACTGAGCAACAGAAGGTGAGATGAAGACAGAGTTAGTCTTAAAAAAATCTGAATGTTTCTCTTGTTGTCCACGCTGAACGTAAAGGACTGGAGTCATTATTGTAAGCTCATATATGAAAATACTTCTCAGAAAAGTTCATTTGTTGTGGTTTTGGGACTCCACAAAAGTTTCATTATGAAGTATCTGAGATCTGCATTTAAAAAAAAAAACAGGGAGGAAAAAAATCACACACACACTCTCTCACAGATACACACAATCTCTGCATATGATTCACAACAGCTCTCTCCCGGGAGATTGAATGGGAATTGAAAAGTTCCAGTAAAGAGATTCAAATTTGCTTTTTGCATAATTATAAATTCATGCTAAGTTGGGGATGTTTTCATCATTACGGACAACAGCTGGTGATTTCAATGCAGCCTCTGTTTTATTCAACAATTCATGCTGCTGCCTCCCTGAGCCCACATGTGCTGCAGTTGTTACTTTAACCACAAGGGGGACCAGTGAGTTTCATGTTAAACAGGGTAGAGTAAGAGGAGAGGAGGTCAGCAAATGATGGCCCCTCTTTATAAGACTCTTTTCATTCTTTGGGTTTAATATGCTGGCATCCAGCAGCTTTTACCAGTATTTCTGAGAGTAAAAAAACAGCAAACCCTGACCTCTGGATTCAAACACAAAGAACATTAGTGCAGCAGCGATGTGCGAGAGCTGTGGATGTGTTCCAAAACATTAATACAAATTGTTAATGTGCATCTATGTTGCTGAAGCATGAGTAGGGCACATATAAAGCACAAAGAGAGGACCAAGTGTGTGTGAAGCGCAAGCAAATCAAAGCAGACCTTGAGCTGAGACATTTCAATCATCTGCACTAAAAAAATTTTCTCTGAAAACAATAAACAGCACTTGCAAAATTACAAGGGTTATACACCCCAGAATTAATCTTTCCAACCCATAACTAAATAGAGAGACACTGTTGCGTCTCCATCAAGTGGGTATATTTTAATTACAGGCTATTGACTACTCAAAGTAATTTGTCTCAGAAAGATGCCCAAGAGCTATAAGACAGACGTCTCGTCTAAATCAGGAATGCTCAGCCACTTTGTGTGCGGGTGTGTTTTCTTTTTTAAGCTCTGGTTTTGTGGTTAGCCTTTGTAACTTTCCTCAACTGATCTTTTATAATCTTTCACCTTTTAAAGATTAACAAGGATTCCTGTCTACCTATGACTTGTCTACCTGGCTTCATCCAAGGGTAAACACTGGCTTCCTACATTTTCTCCTCCTCTGATCTCCTCGGCAGGAATCGAAATGGAACTGCAATTTTTCCTTGCTTTTCTTTACAGCATCTCTTCACATTTTGAGAGAGGAGTATACTTCACAAGCTCACCTCTCAAATGAAACACTATTAATCCTCATTTGCGTGCTGCCAACGAGGACAGTGGAGATGAGAACCAATCAGAACAACAAAAGCTGACCCGCAGCAGCAACTCCAAAGCGCACACGCCTACAGCTGTTAATGGGATGTCAGTCAGCTGGGCGAAAGAAAACAGCCCAGAAGAGTAATTACTTTCCGGTGTGAACTCTCCCGTCAGATGTGGCAGCTTAATGTCACTTAGTACATTACTGCACGTGGAGAGCATCAGTTGAACATTGGTGGCAGCTGCCCAGATGTTAGAGGACTCTGTGATCACAAATTTTCTTCAGGTATACCGATGTGCTCGTTTTTCTGTGTAACACATTAAGATCTTGTGTCAGTTATGCAGTGAGGGGCACAGTGGGATTTCTTTTCCTTGAGCATCCTGGTAATGTGAACATCATGAAACCATCTCCAGCCCTGCAGTGTTAAACTCTTGACCTCAAACTGATCCTAGGATCACGGAGGATCATAAGGAGGATTTTTTTAAAGCTTAATTGAGCAAAAAGTTTTGAGTTTTAAATTTATATCACATTGTGTCTGTTGATCCCCAGAGAGAATGTGAAGTAATTTGGATCATCGGGAACAGCTGTGACTTTACTGGTTGTCAAAAAAAGACTGTGTTCTTTGTCCCTTGTTTCTTTTTTTCTCTTATCCACAGTCCTTGTACTGATAATGGTGACGCATCAGCTTCTTAAAGTTGAGAAACTACTACCTGATTAGTGTCAGAGAAAAGTATGTTTATTGTCAGTGGGAAACTCCTGTCTCCTCAGTCTGATGTTTGATGGGCTCTTCCATCCCACCCTCCTCCCTAACTTACTCTGGGTGCCTACTGACTTTCTCCTTTTCCTGGAGGGTTTTGTCTCTCTATTTCAAGCAACATTGTTTTTAAACACTTGCCTTTCTTGTTGAAGGAAAACTTTAATCAGAAGAGTCTGAAAGTCCAAGAATTCTATTTACAAAAATCCAACGCAGCATTAAAGAGTGGCTCTTGGTTGGTGGCAGTGTGCATATGAAATTACGATGTACGATTGTAGCTCTTTGTCATATTTTGGATGTCGTTGGGTTGTTCGTAGCTCTTTCAGAGGCATTTCTGCTCTAAACGTGTCACACGGTTTCACTTTGATAATCTCTGAATTGTTCAACAGCTGAAAAAAGAATCAAAGATTAAAGGAAAGTAGAAAATCAGATATATTTCAGTCTTTCACTCTGATACATATCAGTGCTCTGAACTAACTGTTTAAAAAGGACACAACATTAAACTCACCTACCTAATAGTGTGTAACCCTCCCCAGGACCTCTGGAGTGTCCTGTAGCATTTGTCTCTAGAACATCAGAGCCTTTGGGTGGGGCTGCAGATGTTGATCAGATTGGATTTCATGAACAGTTGACCCACTGAGGGAGGCTAATGTCGTTGGGAAGTGCCATTACCACGAGGCATGTGTGTCTGCAGTGTGCAATGTTTAAATGAGTGACAACTAACAAATTAAAGTCCACACAATGACACAACACAGTGTTATCAGTGTCATGCAGTTCACCTGGGACCGTAAGTATGAATCATTCAAATATTTGTGTGTGTTCATATAAGTAGAAAACAATGTAAAAGTGAAATGAGCACTTTGAATGGAATATTTCTACAGTGCAGTATTGTTGCTCTGAGATCTGGTTTATTATCACTTATGTGTAGACGACATCATGCCTTTCATGTGAATTCAGTTTTATAAAATATGCTTTTAATGCAGCTGGAATATATAAAATGACCACATTGTCTCTGTCAAAGGAACAAAGAAACACCAGGTGTTAAGAACATCTGGTCAAGGGTCGGTTAAAGTGTCTATATGTTGCAAAAAAGCAGTCGTGTAATTATATATCTTAATATTACACATTATTTAGGATGATACCACCCGCAAACAGTTGGATTTTCTGTCATAGAAAGGAGGCTAAAGAGCATGTATGTTGTTAAAAAGTTACGCATTCCTCTGGCATCCATCCACGCAACATTTAACCCGTAGCTTGGTCGTGTCAAGTCTGTAAACACGGCTGGATGTCGGGCATGTCAACCAGCACAGAGCTAGGGGAACTACAGCGTCTAGGCCTCTGTGTTTGACATGCATCTCAGAGCAGCGCTGCCGTCACAGTGAGACACCCTATCTCCTGGAGAGTCTATTAGCTGTGCTTAATTAAACAAATGTGATTAGACTGATCCAAACTCACACAACTGAATCCCCGGTAAGAAGTCAACCATGAGAGGAGGCTGCAGAGAGAAAGTCGAGTCACGCATGGCTTGGCTTTATTAATAGCGCCTATTACACACTAACGCACAGCCTTGCAAGCTGCAGAGTTAACGTGTGAGTAATGTGTGCGGGCAGCGACGTTTTCGGGTCCACTTCTGAAGTTTGTCAATCAGAGTTTAGTGCTGACGTACAAAGAGAAAACGAAAGTCGGAGTATCAGGATAAGGTGATAACTAATAAGAGATTGATTACTGGTAATTTAGTGCAAAATACGTGGGAGGGATTTAGCCACGGCTGTCTGCTGTAACTGGGTGGAAAGCAACAGGGAAATTTTCACTAACTTGAAAAAGATGAATCATTGACAGAGACAGAGAGATGAGAGAGAAACCAAGGTAACTCCATGTGCTAATATTTTAGGGGGATTTTAACTGTGAGTCATTTCAATTCACCGTCAAGCGTAAGCTGTTTCTGTCAAGAAATATTATTTGCTACTCAGTAGGTTTTTAGTTGAGGAAAGAAGTAGCAGAAAGATGCAGAGTTGCAGAAACTCAGTTAAAGTTTGAACTCTCTCTGCCCTTGCATCTCCTCAATTTGATTGTGCACTCATTAGTCAATCACAGACAACCTAGACATGCAGGGCAGCGCTGCTTAAAACAATGGTCTGTCTATGTCTGAGTGAACCGAGGGCTTCTAATGAGCCACTGCAGGTAATATGGCTCTGATATCTAACTGGGTGGATGCCAGTTCAAATAATGAGGCCTCCGGTAGTTTCTTAAAAAGTTCACCAAGTTTAGTTCAATTAAATGACTCCTTTAAAACCCTCGTCTTTCAAAAATAGCAGAGTTCCCGTAGTTGAATTTTTTCCACAGGCTTCTCGGGTCAGGCAGTTTCAAAACGGTATAAATTCATCTACACACCGTCCTTAAAACAACAACTGTGTCATATATTTCCTTTCATTTATTATTTGTGTCGTGCACTACATTTTGTCACTCAAAGGATCCGAGAACAACCAATTCGGTACATTCAGGAAGCACCAAGGTGCTAAACTCCTCCTGAATAGTGTTTCTCTAACCTGAAGTGGTGTGCTTGGAGGAATATTTGACACCCAGAGGAACTGTGTTTGGGCTGGATTGGTGACTCAGTACCAATATTTTTGCAACTTGCTATCTCAGATTTATAATTATTATAATATAAAATGCTTTCTGGCAGAAGTGACCCTTGGTAAGGTTACTTACCAAAGTTTAACCTCAGTATCTTCATGACTTGGTTTGTTTTTAAAACTTGCTAACTGTAGATATGAAATGGTCTTTATATCAAAAACAACATACTGCTTTCCTCTATCTCAGCTTCTTCAATGTGCAATAAAATCAGAGTAGGTGGATAGTAGCAACCTAGCATATGTTACAGGTATGGTAGCCTCCGCAGTGGCACCCTGCAGAATACACAACACCAGCGGAAAACACGAAACGCCAATAGTTCGATGTGGAGAGTTTAGTGTCAGCCGAGGGGGTAAAAGTTGATTAGGAATTATTTGCATCATGACAAAAATAAATCTGATGTCTGGGTGGAATTTTGGCAGCCTCATGTAGCAGGCTGCAGAAACCATACTGGTCAAACCTGAACAAAAAGAGCATGGGGGTTTATACTGTAACAACCTGTGAGCCTGGTTTACCAGCTGCTGTAAAAATGTTGGACATCATGATATTTCTTTAGCTGAAGAAAAACACGGACAGCAACAACAAAAAATAAATACACAAAAGTGGGAGTTTTTTGTGTGTGATCTAATATTTACAAACACAATTGTGAAAAAGTTGAGACGCTGTGCAGAATGTTATTCACGATAACACACAGAAAACATCAAATGTCTGAAGAGAGAAAATGCACCATTTTAAGAAAAATATTAGCACATTTTGAATTTGATGCAGCAAAGGTGGAGGAGCGTATTACAACTGATTACGGTAATTGGCAACAGGTCTGTAAAACGATTGGGGTGTATAAAGAAAACTTGGAGAGACGGGCAGAGGTTCACTAATCTGTAGCACACAAATTGTGGAAGAGTTTCAGAATAATTTTCCTCAATTTAAAATTACAAGTCTTTTAATATTTAATAATTTAAACGTTTGGAGAATCTGAAGAAATCTCTGTGTGCAAGGCTGAAAATCAGTATTGGATCCCTCTGATCTTTGGGCCCTCAGGCATGATTCTGTGATGGAAATCATGCACTGCATGAGCTCAGGTAACCTCCCAGAAATCACTGTCTGTGAACACTGTCTTCACGGTGCACAAATGCAGGTTAGAGCTGCAGCTGACCCAAAGCTCATTTAAAAGGGAATGAAGCAAAGTGGGAAACTGTTCTGACGTCAACATGTGAAACATGGGCGCTGCACCCTCTGGACTAAAGCGAGAGGATCCATTGATACTCATCAATCATATCACAACAGTGAGAGATACAATGTGTTTCTCAATTATTTGTCCCTCTCCTGCAGTTACTGCCCTTTTTAACAGTAGACTCTCATCCAATAAATCATTCAGCCTTAACAATTTTGTCACTTCTCAAAAGTTGGATATTTTCTTTGTCACTGAGCTCTGGCTCAAACTTGGTGGCTGTTGTGCCCTCTCACCAAGGGAAAAGTTCTTGAATTCCCAGAGGTGCTCGTCAGCTCTTTCAAATTATTGAAGGAAACATCCAACCCAGTTACAACCACAGCACTGAAACAGCATATTGAACATTACTAATGATATCCTTATGAGCTTGGATAATAGTGAACATTCCACTTTAGTCCTGCTCGACTGATCTGCAGCCTTTGATACTGTTGATCATGCTGCTGCTATTAGCAGATTACAAAACTGCTTTGTCATCACTGGTACTGCTCTCAAATAGTTTTCTTCATACTTATCAAACAGACACTTCAGAGTTCATATTAATCTATGAATGTCCTCATTTGCACCGCTCATATGTGGAGTGCCCAAGGGCTCAGTCCTTGGACCAGTTCTGTTTTCTTTAGAAATGTTGCCTCTGGGCCAACTAATCAATGGTTTTAATGGAATCTCCTACCACTGCTATGCAGATGATGCACAGTTATATTTTTCTGTGAAGCCCAACAGCCTCAACAGCCTCTCCTGCTTCAATAAGTGTTTCTCTGATATTAGTAATCGGATGTATCCTAATTTCCTCTATCTTAATTCTAGTAAAACTGAGGTTCTAGTGCTAAGCCGAGGCAGTTTCTCCAAGGAAGTAAGTCAAGCACATCAGCCCCCTCAGCAATAACCTCGAATTATCGGCTAAAAACCTTGGTATCACTTTTGAGCAGCATCTGAATTTTGGAACTCTTATCTCAAAGGTTACCCAGCCTAGTTTATTTAATATGAGACATACTGCAAAAATCAAACCTTCTCTGTCAGTCAGTCATCTTGAACTGCCCCTTACTCTGACTTTAATATCAGAGGTCATTGTGCTTTTGAGGTTGTAATGCCCAAACTGTGGAACAGCCTTACTCAGGCTGGCTGACGCTGTTATTTTTTTTAAGCCAATGCTGAAAACTCAGTTTTTCAGGTTAGCCTTTCCTTAAACTGTTGCCTTTCGTTTGTTGCCAAAGTTTGAAACTGAATATGTGTGTGATTATGTGTCTGTATGTTTTAACATGTACACTTATGTTCAGTTTGTGGCTTTTTAAAAAACAAACTGTGAAGCATTTTGTAACTCTGTGCTTTGAAAGGTGCTGTATAAATAAAGTTATTATTATTATAAGATCATCATCTTCTATTAAAACATTGTGCTCATTTAAGGCAATTTTATTTTAAAAAGGTAAAACTATAGATATATTTTTCTAAGCTGATATGGCTCGTGTGACACTATATAAATATTACATATTGTTTGGTTAATCTCCTCCCTACAGTCATTTTCTTAGAAAGATTAAGAGAAGACACTCCCTTCTATATCGACAAAGAAGCAAACAGGAAGGATGGAGGAAGTATTTACTCTACTTTGTTTTGTTCAAGAACAATGTCATGGTACTCTACATAATTACATAGGGCAGGTAGGCATGATGAATCCATGGCAACATGTACAGTTTGTCGACACCAGGGAACACCTGTAATGATGTGAAAGGGAGCATTTGTTTGTGTGTGTGTGTGTGTGTGTGTGTGTGTGTGCGTTTGAGAGTGTGATTTAAAGAACATTACAAACAGCGTTAGTTTAAGCTTCACTGGAGACATGAAAACAATGAAGTAGCAAGAATGATTCAATTAACTTTTTGTCCAAGCGAGCGCTACTTTAACCACGGGAATGTTAAACTGCAGTGCGGCGAATGCGTTAGCTGCACTGTATTTAGTAATTATTAACACATATCTATTCTGATTCATACCAACCACATAAATATGGGCTCAAGAAAGGTGGTCTGCTGCTAATGATAAATTAGCAATACACAATTTCTCTATGACTTGATGGTATTTATATATAGTGATTTTAAGAGCAAGATAAAGAGATTCAGCAAAGTTTTGGTGACCTCAAAGGACTTGAATGAGCTCTGGCAAAACTTTCTCCGCTTGTCTTCATTAACATGGAACACAGAGGCAGGTTTATCTTGTAAGGGGGCTATATCTGTACTCAACCATTTATCCAGGCCTGCAACGCCATTTTGTACTACATCCATCACATCACCATTAAGAATTGGAATGCCTTTAAGCCTCTTATGCACATTTCCATTTTAGCCACCATGGCTTTTTTGATACCACTGCAACCAGAGGAATCTCTAATTCTGCATAATTTTTCAGCAAAGCTTGGCTAACCTAATTGTGTTCTTAATGTCTGGAGCTGTTCAAGTAAAGACACCGCCAGCTGTGCGAGGTTAAGAATTTATGGTAAGTTATTGTTTTGTGACTGAGTTGTAATGGCACCTGTGCAGGAATTCAAGTCCAATTTAATACCCACTGTTGAAATCGCTTCATTTCTGTTAGCGAGGCCGTGAACAAACCTACAGCACTGTTACACTGAATGTGACGGGATGCGGTGGAACAAACGCTAAAAATGTAGCCGTTTACAAGCTTAAAGCCTACAATAAAAGTTAATGCAAAAGAGCAGTTCAAAATGAGCACTGAGCTGCAGGATCGATTCACCCAAATTTCACAAATGTGTCTACTGATGTCACCCCATAACAGCGAGGTAAATTGAGTTTAAGATGAAAGATTGAAAACATGTCTTAGTATGTTTTTATGCCAGTGAAGCCCTTTGAACCTTTTACATGTGATATTAGACTAGACAAATCAAATTGAAATGAATTCTATGAACGTCTCATGTTTACAGCAACAGAAAAAAAAGAAAGCTGCAGCATTTCTAGAAATCATGAAGTTGTTACTCAAAAAGGAATCCACAAACCTACATCTCGCATGAAACTCGCATGAAACTCACATGAAACTACTCTTAACTAGGTTTGAGCTTTTTTTTCCTTTCTTCTTTTTGAAGTAATGAAGTTGTGGTTTCAGGACATTGTTGCTGAGTTTTTCAAATGTGTTCTTCTGGCATTTGGCGGTCACCAAGTTTCGCTGAATTCAAGAAAATGCTGAGCTGAACCTGGGAAAGTTTGGGCGTAAACTGCACCTCTAAGTCCATTATTTAGCTGCAGCTTTAAGCATAAAAATAATACTTGTAATAGTAATCTTAAGAGAGTGCATATTATCCCTCTGTTCAGCACTTTGGCTGACACTTGATGTCTTTTAAATGTGCTATATAAGTAAAGCTGACTTGACTTGACTTCTTTATATTACTTTTTGAGTAGTGATTTAAAGGTGGATGCTGAGTTTGCTAACCTCAGTTCCTCTGCTAAACCGCTAACAGAAAATGCCCAATTTCCTTCAGTAATGAGATGGTGCCGGGAGCAGTTTGGAGAATCTGACCCAGGCGGCATCTCGGTTCATAAAGAGTGACTAAATCTATAATGTAGTTAGTAAGTAGGGAGTAAGGCCACGTAAGGCCTGAAAGGTAATTAATAAAAGTTTAAAATCAATTTGAGGTAGCCAGTGTGGAGACAATTTGTGAAGTCTGACAGCTGATTTTTAAATGAGATGAAGGCTGATAGGGACTTCTGGCTGAAGTTCAAGGAGAGAAGTTCACAGCAGACTTAAAGTGTGATGAGATGAAAGCATGGAAAGCAAGCTTGGTCCTTTTTTAATACTACATAGTGACTTTCACTGGGCTGTTTATACCTGGTAAATGTTTAGCTTGCATACAAAAGAAGGGCCTAGTCTGTGAATCACACTTTTTGAAGCCTCAACCACAATATGGTTGTTAATTTTAGAAGTTTGGGCTGGCTTTAACCTCTAAACCAAAGGTAAATGCACACCCATGAAGTAGCGAGTTATAAGGTAGGCCTGCTTATTGTCATGCTGACTGTTACAACCCCCAGCAAAATCCATCCTACGGATCCTACAGATGGTTTTTACCAGCCTTGAGGTACTTCGTGTTGCTCAAGTCTGTACACAGACATATATGTAAACTTATCATGTTATAGTTTTTATGTTTATTATATCACTGTACATAGTGAGATGGCAAAATGAATAGTGATATCGTGTTGGTGTTGTTCCTGTGTTATCATAAAAATGTTAGTTCAGAATCAACGTTGCAACTTATTGATCATGTTGTTTTCATGCCACAGTTGGAGGGGAAAAAGGCATTTTCGTTATTAATTTATTTAATGTACCAAATGTATCATCACATGGGGTCTATCGTTAGCCAAATTAAGGTTATTCGTGTCGGTTTGCTTATGATAGTTTTTAATAGCATTAGCTAACTTCTTGGCTAATCTCTTTAACAAGCTCTTCCACAGCCACAGAAGACATAAGTCATTAGATGAGGGTGGGAAGTCCTGATGATGCCAAGCAAACTGATTTTTAATATGTAAAATTTGTGCTAATTCAACGGGCGAAAAATACTTGAAAGGAATCACCCAGAAAATGTCAAAGGAGTCAAGTTTTCTAACTGCATATGGAAGCACTTCTCCATTTTTAAGTGTACGTGGAAGTGTCAGCAGATCATCCATCAATCCACAGACATCTCCATACGCTGTAATGCATCACTTCACTCCTAACAATCACTCATACAGTAAACCTCTAATCCAGCTCGTGCTCTCCAGTTGCCTTTGACAGCAGCTTAGCCACCCTGCCATCCAGCGTAACACAGCGGGTGTGGAAAAGCCCTCAGGGGGGAGATATCCTACGCCACCCCCTCGCCCCCTCCACCTCCTTCCCTGTTGCCCCCGGTGACAGTGACAGAAGTCTGTAATTGCCACCTCGTCAGACGGCTTCATTAAGACGAGCATTGTCTGCGCAGCTGAACGGCGGTGGATGGGGAAGAGAGGAAACTGAGCTGAGGAGAGGAGAGAGCCCACAATGCAATTACTGCATCGCAGTGACAGGTGGGGCCTCCAATCCTCTGCGTCTGTGGGGCCCTGATGCATGTTGGGGAGCCGCGGCAGGCACACATCATTTTTCACCCCCCCGTCATTAGTTGGTAATGATTGGATTATTTTGCAGATGAATCGCTGTACATGTCTTGCTCACAAACATTTCCTCGCCATATTAATCAAAACCATCAAGGCAGTGTAGTCAGAGCGAATTATAAAAACAACATGTCTACATTAAAAATTACCGTAATCCTTCATC
Organism: Pundamilia nyererei; assembly: GCF_000239375.1. Lineage (NCBI taxonomy): Eukaryota > Metazoa > Chordata > Actinopteri > Cichliformes > Cichlidae > Pundamilia > Pundamilia nyererei. The sequence goes on along the minus strand of NW_005187539.1, from coordinate 386,345 downwards.
AGCGAGCTTTTAACCCTCTGATTTGAGGTGTGTTGTGGTGTGTGCCATCTATAATGAATGCCTTTGACATCATGACAGTTTTTTATGAATTGTAAAACTCACAATGTTGACAATGTTTGAGGCTGATGACACTTGAAGAGTAGAAGGAGTAATACAACCATAATTTTGGTGTCTTTTTCCAGCCATATATCTCTGATATCTGTTCATTTTAAATTACACTGCCCAGCTTACATCCATTGCCAGTTATGTAAGGCTTGATTCACAGTAATTCATAGCTCTATACCATAGCCTACACTGTAGGCTAATGTGTACCGTACCTACCTTCCTTCCTGGTAGTAATATACTCTGTAACCACAGTATTGATAAAAACAAGAACAATACCTCAGAGAAACAAAGTGTAACTGGCTACAATTGTATTTAGTTTGCTCACTTTGCTAATAAATAGCAGACTTCCTCCCAGCTCAGACAGTGGATGTATAGATCGTTTCTCCTTCTTGTGTTTCAGTAAAAGTAACTGTTTATAAAGATCTTTTAGCAACAAGTCCACGTGATCAGCTTAGTTTCAGTCATAATGTGGGCACACAAGCCCACAATGAGGTCTTCCATTGCATCAGTCTCTATAGTTTACTGAGATTCAATGTAAGCTTGTAAGTTAAGTTTAAGACCAACATGTGTCCAACTCTGATAACAAATGAGATATTGCATCATCGTAAACATACTTTATAATGATTGGCTGTTGTTTTAAGATCTTAGTTCTTGGTCACCTTTTTTAGTCTGCAAATGTATCTGCACTTGTAAACTGTGGCTCCTTAATTGTGAGCTAGAATTAGCTTGCCTAGTTTAACCAGTGTTTTCACTCATAAACTTTTTGTTTCTTTTTATATTTGAAACGTTATTTTCTTAACTGCAATTGAATAAACAGAGAGAGAAAAAAGTGAATTTGCTGTAGGTTTATGTGCTTTTTTGTCTTTTGTTTTTACAGGTAACTAAGTACAAGTGACCAAGATTCTGGAGAAATAGGCCTTTTAACTCTTTTGATGATAGTAATGAGCTCTCAAAAATTCCTCAAAGTTAAGTCTCAAAGTAAAGGTATGGAGCCTTCTTGACTCTCGGAGAACACATTCCCACCATGTGAACTTCAGGGGATAATTACTATTTCATTTAGAATTCTTAAAACCATTTCTGCCTGGATGTAGTCAAAAATGGATCATTTATAATATTCTGAAGTTTTGTGAATATCACTGATGTTTTGTGTAGTGAATGTCCAATGAGAAAACATCTACCTCGAATAATATTTTAGCAAAAATGCAAAGAGCTTGTGGTAGTAACACCACAAACAAATCTTAGGTGGTTTACAATAAACAGTGAAAAAGTTTTTTACTCTTACAAGAACTTTTGCACAACCCAGACCTTTCAACAAAGGAGTAGAATGTTTTAATATGATTTCTATGAATGACCCTTGAAATCTTTTTAGGTACATTTCATTAAAAAAGAAGAACGCCTTGTTGTTTCGACTATGAGATGAGGTAATGTGTGAAGGCAGCAGTCTGATTCTCTCCTGCTCAGTCCACCCCCGGCGAGACACATTCTTTTCATCCATCGAAATTCCACATGATTGAAATTGCCCTCGGTGGAAACATATCATAGCCATCCACAGCTCTTGGATGGCTCCCATTGGGCGGTTCGGCCCATGCCAAGCATCTGGGTTGGCCGAGAGCCTCCAGGAAGGCCGGGGCTTATGTCTCCATGGGCCAGTAAGCCTAGAGGCCCCGTAGCCCTGGGAAACGTAGCAAATCATGGGTGCACCTTGGCAATGCTACCCCCCCTCCCCCCCATCTTTCCCCTTAGCCTTAGGACTGTCAAAGCTAAAAGAAGGCTAATGGTGGCCAACTGTGCAGCGAGAGGGTCTGGGGTGTTGGGAAGCATGTCTGTAGGTTCATCTGGATTGGCGTCGATAAGGATGTGCGCTCTTCGTCCTCTGCCTATCACTACCCTGCACAGGGTGTGATGTGTTTATGTTTTTGTGCGTTAGACAGTGTATGTGTGTTTGTGTGTGTGCAGTAGTGGCACAATGATGAGGGACTGGCAGACCATCTCCTGAATGCCAGCAGTGACTGATGCCACACCAGACATTCCTTTCAGAAGAAACAGCAGTGCGGTCAGCACCATGCCAGCTTCCAGGGGCCCTCAGGACAGCCCCTCCTCTCGTCTCTCCTCTTCTTTAAGCAAAGACCATGGCAGTGATGGCATGAACTTCCAACGAATGTGTGGAACCGTGCAAAAGGGAAAACAAACTAAAAAGATGTGCTTGGTTTCAACTTCCCTTTTTTTGTTGTTGTTGTGCTGCAGTTTTACTTTGATTCACTTTTAATCAAACACATTTTACTGCATGCGGACCAAAGATTAAAAAAAATGTTTGATAAAAAAAAAAAAACTACAATTAAAAAAAGTGTCCGCTCTTAGAAATTCAGGAATCTTATTGCATCCGTTTGCCAGATTCAGCATTTGTGAACTTTAGTTTTTGACAAAACGAATCAGGACACTCCAACTTTCCAGATATTTGTGGTGTAACTTAAAACATGTGCATTTGCTGGCTTCTTGTTTTAATTGTACTAGTAGAAACCCCCCCTTTACAGGGTGGAGTAAGAAGTAGGTTGGGCCACAGGTGTAGCAGCAAAACTGGACATTTTATCCAGGTTTTTATGGTTGGTGCCAATTATCAGACTAACAATATATCTGGATGCAGTTGATTTTATTACTGATTAAAATTCTTTATTAACATGTTACAGAAGACTCATTAGTAGGCATATGTCTTTGAACAGTGCAGCCATGCAGTTGGCAAAGTTTTTTAGGATTTGCTGATAACTTTTCCACTTTCTCCATCTAATACGGTCACTTCTAGGTCACAATTTATTGCTTAGGTTTTCCCAGGCCAAGGGGTAATATCATGGTGGCTACACCCATTTTTTTTTTAATACAGTCCAAGTTATAATCACATGAAAAGCTATTAAATCCACTGCGACCTTTCTGCCTCTCACAGATAATGCATTTTGCATTGGCATTGACATTGCATGTGAAGTTTCATGTGCAGATTCCTTCTGATGTGTGTTATAAGACATCTCGGTGGGACTGATTGAGTCCAAAGACAAAGTCATTAAAATGCTGAATGAATATATTTAGAGATGATTGCAGTTAACAGTGTTAAAATTGTTGGGTGCAAACTCCTTACAAGCCATACAAAGTTTGAGATCAACTGTAATCACTGAGCTGGTTTTTGGATTTTTTTTTTTTTTAAATGAATGAGTCTAATGATTACAACATTTGAGTTTTTGGGGAAATCCATTTTTATATGAGTGGTTTCTATGGGTTGTGGGTTTCAGTTATTTGTAGCTTCATCCTCGGCTATAAAATTTCTCTGATTACAGTCAATCAACAACCCACATCATTCAGGGGTGTTGAGCTAAATATCTGAGATATTTAAAAAACTACAATGTCAAACAAGTGTTGAAAAATAAATGCTTTTAAAAAAATATTTTGGAGGTAAATTCTTTCGTCTTTTCTTTTCCGAAAAGTAAAATTTAAGCATTAAAGCTAAACTCAAACCCACACAGCAGAAGATATCGTGAGCCATGGCTGAGCACTCCTGTCATACGAGTCGCTCCGTCACGTACCACAGATTATTACAGAGGTTAAGGGGGTATTCAATCGCCAGAGCCCCTCATGCTCCACCAGGGCTTAAGTGATGACACAGAATGATTATAGCACAGTTAAATACCTGGTCTAATGAGCCAATTAGCCCTATTGACATCCATGGCTGTCTCAGAGGTGGAGCGAGCGCCATGTACATGCTCCTTAATCAGAACCGATAACACCATTTAGCCTTCAGACGCTAATCCTGACTCGCAGGCTCTCTCTGGAATCCACTGTGATTTCTCTATACTCACGCTGAGAAACTTCACGCCTGATTCATTTTCAATTCCAATCTTCCTGCACAGTTGTGACTTCGCTGTGGTTTTACAATCATTATGACTACTCAGTTTAGTTATGATTTTTTTTTATTACTTGCTCAATAACTTCTAAAATAATTTGCGCAGAGAAGATCTTTTTGCACTCTTTCGGTCCAGAGGTGTTCACGTGGACATAAAAATATATTTTCTTTTAATGAATATGTTTTTAAGATGTAAAAGCAGGCAGTGGAAAACCTTTATTCTCTGATTTCCGTTTGATGTACAAAAAATGAAACTGAGAAACAGAAAAAAAATGCACTTCAGGTAAATTTGGGGCATTTCATTAAAACGTGTGCCACAACAAAGACTCTGAAAGACAAACTTTTAGCCACGGGCACTTGTTGAGTCATAATGGAGTGAATGTTTTGATATTATTCATGTTACTGTAAAAATTATGTGTCCTCAGCCTTTCAGCACCGTGAGAATATGTCATATGAAACTTTCTTTCTTCTCTCAGTGTCGCAGTTTGTTTCTCAGGTTTATTTAAAAAACTGAAAAGAAAATCAGTTTGTCCACAGGCAGGAAAAAAAATCCTACTCCAGGGTCTCTTACAAAGCACTGAAATGTCATATTCGAGGAAACGTGCTGGTTTTATATCGAGCGCAGACAGGATGCAAAGACTTCAGTTTGACATGGAAGAAACAGAGCACCTTCTTCTGTGTCTTTGTGGTTGGAGTGAAGCGAGGAAAGAACGACTGAGGTGACAGTCTGCCGCTTGTCTGCTCATCCTCACTTCTGGGTAACAAACATCAAGGTCAGTTGCAAAAACACACATAAACACCAGACACGGGCAGATAAGCACACTTACAGACACACGTGACCAAAACAGAATTTAGGGCATTTTCCATCTGCTACATGTGTTGCACACAGTCCCTCCAACCTCCAAAGGAAGCAGTTGTGTACATACGTTCAAAAAATGCACACGCATGCAAGGAGTCAACAAATCTTACTACAGTGCAGTTACACACCTACATGAACTTTACACATCACCAGACATACAGTGCATGGGCACCCGCTATGCCCACAACAGAAACAACCTTTAAATCATCCTACACTTTCTCTCAGTATCGCTTTGTTTTCACAGTTGTGTCGCTCAAACACGTTCA
>NW_005187539.1:362063-381152 GCF_000239375.1 Pundamilia nyererei | reverse complement strand
CCCAAAAAACCCCCATCACTCCCCCAAATATAGATCTGCATATTCCAACATTGTGCACTGTTTCAAAAAACAGCTTAACCCCCCAAAAGAGCCCTGCAAACTAAAACTGCTTCTGCTCCCTTTCTTAAATATTTGCACGTTCAAATTGCTTCCCGACTTTCCAAAACTGGCTTCACTTTTGAAAAGTGCTACAAAAATACCTTCACTTTTTTTTGTTTTAAACATCCCCGTCACATTGCGCAGAACCTATTATCACTCTTCCAAAATGTATCTGAATCAAAATATTCTAATTTTGCAAATATTTTTCACAAAGATAAGCACAAAAAGTCCTTTGGTGGCCTTGCTCAGAACCATCTGAAACAATTTGAGCTGAGAAGATTTCAAGTTGTTTTAATAAGTTTTTAAGGTGTAAAAGAGACATAGTGAAAAGCTCTGATGTTCTGGCATCACAAAGCTATGCACAAGATATCTTTTGGCATCACAGCCTTGGTGAATATTAGCAGCCAAGAAATAATCGCCCTGTTTTAAAGAGGTTGAAGGGACGGCACTATGGTTCATGCCATGTTTAAAGCCTTGTTTCTCCTTATTTTCTCCTGCTGATTTGTATCATTTGAGTTTGTTTTTTACTTGCATGCTAGTTTAGGACAGCTGGGATAGGCTCCAGCGCCCCCCGCGACCCTGAAAAGGATAAGCGGAAGCGAATGGATGGATGCTAGTTTAGCTTTAGACACCAAAACTTTTGTATTCTACTATAGTGGAGTAGTTGCTTAAAGACTACTTTAATCTATATGATAATTTGGGTTAACCCTACACGCTGAAAAATGATGCTTACCCATTGTGTTTAAATCTGGGACTTTAACTTATTTTCCATTGTGGACCACATACAGCTCATTTTGATTTCATTTTAGTTTCCTTTCCACCAATATATAGAAGTCTAACCACAAATGTAATCCCTTCGATATAATATAAAAAAAAGAAGTGCTTTAACAGTAGGTCTCAGTTTTTCAACATCATAAAGAAATGCTCTTGTAGTAAATGAAAGTTGGAGTCTTTATTGGTCTGATTCTGGTCTCTGGGCCTTATGTTTGACACCCCTGGTTTAAATGAAGTGCTAAAGGGTTAGACAAGTTGGGAATGTGACAGGCATGTCACTATTGCCACAACTGTCACTTCTGTTAAAGGAAACCTTGTTCGTGCCTTTAACGAAACAACAGTATTTGACATGCTCATGTCTTCCTGTAGTTTACAAAAAACGCCCACAAGTATCCTTCATTGCATAAATGGCTCTGAAAAGTCTATGACTCAATTTGGACCTCAGAAAGACAAGAGCACATGCACGCACCAGTTTGAACAGAGGTGTTATCATCTAAAATCATGTTTCATCATGTTCATGAGTCTCTCTGGTCCCGATCCGTTTGTCAGTAAATCTGGTGTCCAGATGGTGAAGGAGGGAAACATCATACTGTCGTCCCTAAAGAAGCGATATACAGAGCCGCGTAGCTGGCGTGAATCTCTTTTCCACCAGTACCTCTGTGGACCCGCAGAAGTGTCTATCGGGCCACGTCTGCCTGCTTATCCAAGTGGCCACAGGGGAGGGCTAATTAGCAGTTCCCATGGAGAGACACTGTGGCCCTAATAAGAGACGGAGGGAGAAGGAGAATCAATTAAACCTGCGCTGACCCCTGGAAACATCATGGGAGAATCCGTCTCCACACAACCTTTAAAATGAGACAGCAATATGATGGCGGGAATTTAAGCCTCTTGCAGATGAATTTGACCACTCTGGCCTATTTGTGGAGGACAGGCAGTGCAATGAAATGAACACGAGAAAACGGCTTGTATGTGAAAGAAGGCCTGATCCTTATCCCATCTCCAACCTCAGTTTCCTTCTAAGACCTCGATGATATTCTGCTGTGGACATGGACAGCTGGAGATCACCTGTAATACTTCTATGAAGTCTGCTTCATAGAAGTATAACAGGACTCCACATGCACCCCAGTGGACATAGCCCACCTGGGGCTCATGTGTAGTTGGTGCAGTGTAATGTACGTTCATTGAAGAGACGTCCTTAGGATCACGATATTCAAGCAGAACCTGCACTGATTCTCGCACATCTTCTGAACACAAAATGTATGCTAACTGGACTTGAACAGACTCCCAAACCCAGCCTATTTCTAACAGGTTAGACAGGCTACCAGTAAATGTAGAATCATGCTAACCTAACATAACAAAAAGAAATAAATCTTACATATTTGACCTAGGTCATTAAGTGAAATAGGTATGTAAGCATTCAGGACAGCTGACAGTATAAATAGGGATAAAGCGACTCACTATTTAGCAGTTAGCAGTTGCTGCCATGCTAGCTTTGACTTACGAAGCTAGCTATCAGCCTGTGGCACTTTTTCCTGTGTCATTTTTGAGAGCTGTCCAGTGACAAATTTGTTGCCACTCCTCACATTAGCACGAGTTGCATTTAAACAAACACTTAAAACAGATGCTGTTGCCAAAGTCCAAACCGCAAATACATTTGTAAGTGTTAATTTGACTTGAGACAAATGCATTTTCAGTTTGCCAGATCCCAACTGCTTGTTAAAGCAGTCAAACATGCTGCCTTACTTTCGTTTAAAAGAATGTTGTATCTGTATGAGTTGGTGGTGCTACATGGTTAACGTGCAACAACCTTTCACATATAGCCAGGAGTTAAAGTGACACCTTCAGTTAGTGAGCAATTAAATCTAATAGGCAGGTTAGTGCATATTACTGTTGAGTTCATTTTAATCCACCTGTTGTTGCTTCCAGTGGCAACATGGAGACACTTGCTCAGTAATCAGAAAATGATGACATCCCAAAACCTGGTTACATGGTTACATGTCAGCACTGGTTACATGTCAGCACATCTTTTTTTTTTCCTTCCTTCTCATCTTAGTGATGCGTTAAAGGTCCTAGTGCAACAGAAGATTTTTCAGTTTTTCAAAAAGCTCAGCAAAATATCACCAAAGAAAGAAATGTTTGCAAAGCTTGTCACACAGTGTGTTGGTAGCTATGGCTGCTGTATTTTCCAGATGTAAGAAATACAAAACAGGACTGGAGAGGAAGATGGGTGATTGTTTTTAAAGGTATGGACTATTCAAGTAAAATTTTATAAGCTGGAACTGATACTGTAAATGAGGCAAAGCATGAATCATTTGCTTATATCTTGTTGTTTTCAGTTGTATACAAAATCTACTTCAATGCAGGTTATTACACAACTTATTTCAGAATCATTTTAATTCCCACGCTGAATTGTTACACCCGATCTTTGGGTTCACTCACACATAATTGCTTGACACCAACAGCTTCACTTTTAGGAATTTGGTTTGTTCAAAATTTGAAACTGTCAGCTAAATCAATGGTGCATACACACTGGTACCAATACTGCGATACTAACCAGTCTGATACTGGAAACAATTTAACAAATTCTCAATATACAAACATAAAGCTGTTTCTACATTTCATTTATGCCCTTAAATTTCTGAAAGTGTCCTCAAATATTTAAAAATGTTTGCATTTTCTAAGTGTTACTGCTTATAAATGTGCTTTTACATTTCAAAAATGTTTCTTTCAAAGTTTGTCTAGATACGGTCAAAAATACCTTCACTTGTGACATTTTATGCAAAAATGCACAAAATGCCACAAAATTAATTCCTATTTAAACTTTAAAGAACAGATTTTGTTGTTTGACTTGGATGCGCTCTAATGCAGAGGTCCGGTACCAGACCGTGAGTCGTTTGGTACCGGGCTGCGAGAGTTGAGGCTCGGGTGTGAAATTTATAGTTTTCAGGGTTTTTATCGTTATTTTTTATTGTTAATTTGGGTTCCCAGGGTCTTCTCCTTTGTATTATGAATAAATCATCTTTTTTTTCTACCGGTACTGTTTTTTCTTTTTCTATTTATCTGCAACACCTATGTTAAACATAATCCGGTCCGTGGCGCAAAAAAGGTTGGGGACCGCTGATCTAATGGTTATATTAACATATATCACTGATAGCAACAGTGATGTTGTTATCAGTGGTGTGGTGTTTGCTGAAAAACAGAAACTTGTGGGATCAATATGCAATGCATTGTGGGTAGCTTCCTCTCATTTATGTTTTGGGAGTTGAGAAACAAAGATCTAGAGCGAAGCAGCAGAGGCACCTCAGGAGGGAGGACAGGATAATGAAAAGTTTGATTATCTGAGTTGCACTCTGTTTTCAGCAGTAATTCATACCAGAAATTAAATTCTGCATAGAGTTCTCTTAATTTGACTTTAATTAAACAATACTCTATAAATGGTACTTTCAATGACCAAATGTTCCCATGTAGCCCGGTGGAGGTCCCCAGGCATTAAGACTGCTGTAGTTGGTCTCATGGGGGTGGACTTGAGTCTGATTTGCAAGAATGACAGCTGATGACTTCAAAAAGTTAATTAACTTTTCAATTAAGTCTGCATCTGACATCAAGTTTTGTTTGCTATAGAACAGCTAGACTGCTGTTCAGGGAGAAACAGGCTTGTGTAATGTAATAGATTGATGCACTTCAGTGTTTGAGCGATCGAATAATGGTTTGTAATGTGAGCACGTGAAGAGATTGTACTCTGGATTTGTTTTAATTTTGTCGTTAGATTGGTGCTATCGTTGTGCTTGAGGAAGTTTTAGATGGTGTGAGCTCAAATATCATGCAGTTCAATTTGACTCCATGAATATTTGTGTTGAAGTGAATTATTCTTGATGCAGTTATGTTGTTCGTGATCTATTATCCATTTTTCCTGTGTTATCCAGGGCACGAAAATATTAGCAACATGCTTGAAATTCTGTAAATAATCTTTTAAAACATTTTATTACTATGATTATATTATTAAAATTATGACTATTCAAAAAAAGTTGTTCAACAAAAATATATTAAAGAAGTTTTTTGTTAGTCCCCTCGTGTCCCAGTTTGGGTTCATGGGGGCAAATTGACCTCTTTACTTACTTAGTTAGTTTAAGATTAGGCTTAAAACCTGCTCTGGGCTCCATCCCATATTGTGATACAGAGCTATTTAAATGAAATTGTATTGAAAATCCTTTGCAGTCGATGACTGCCTGAAGTCTAGAGCCCATGGACATGTGTTTCCTCCTTTGAGATGCTCTGCCAGCTCTTTACTGCAGCTGCTGCTTGTTTTGTGTCTCTCTGCCTTCAGCTTTGTCTTCAGTAACTGAAAAGCATGTTCTATTGGGTTGACATCAGGTGACTGACTTTGCCATTGAAGCATTTCCTATTTCTTTGCCTTGCGAAACTCTTGGATTGCTTTCGGTCATGGTGGATGGCAGCTAGGGATGGGTATCGTTTAGGTTTTATCCGATACCAGTACCAAACCGGTACTTTTGAAATGGTGTCGGTGCTTAAACGGTGCTCGAACCAGTGCTTAAAGAATGAAGAACACAAACTTTGTCCAAAAACCTCTCATGTTCAGCTGGTTTTTTTTGAAAAAGCTAACAATGTTAGCCTTTTCTGCAGCTATAGGGGATTTATGGTATCACTCTTGGCTGGAAGCAGTGCTTAAACAATGGGGAAAAAAACCACAAACTTTGTCCAAAAACCTCTCATGTTTAGCTGTTTCCCTCTTTTTCTTTGGTCATTTTAGCCTTTTTGGTCAGGGTGAAGGGAGTATCTGCCATCAAACAAGAAGACAGCCGCATGTAACTCCGACGGTGTTTGCTAGTTCACCTTACATGCATTAATTTAATAACGTGGTGAGCCTACTCAACGTAAATTATACATGAACAACATTAAGCTACTGACCCAGAGAAGAACGGCTGCTGCTGCTGCTGCCATCATCCGTCATCATTTCTGCTACACTGGCAGGGCTAGGGGCCAGGACTCTACTCTTCGGGTTTTTGGGGGATGTTGCTAACTCCGGGTCTGATAACAGGCACCACACCTGCAGTAGATGTGCTCGATGTGAGGTCTCGCAGCAAGCTATCAAATACGGTGCATTTCTCGGCTTTTAAAAAAACGCTATACGTCGCCAGGTGTTTCATCAGATTCGAGGAGTTACTTCCTTTGCACAGTATCACCTTAAAGCACTTGTTGCAGGCTGCTGAGTTTGCATATTTTGCTGTGAAGTACAGCCAGACTTTTGACCGCTTCGCCTTGGGCGTTTTTAATCTGTAGCTCTGCTCTAAAAGAACGTACGTACCTGGGCCCGCCTACTATCCTCGGAAAGGTAAAATGATTGGCTAGAATCCAAAGTGTATGACATCTCAGGAAAAAAAAAAGCACCGAAATGTGCGCTGCTTTTCGGTCTGGTTACTACCGCTTATGTCAGAACCGGTGCCGGATACCGGTACCCATCCCTAATGGCAGCCACACATGCTGAAGCCATAATACTGCCTCCAACATGTCTGACAGATAATGTGTGCTTCGAATCATGAGCTGTTTCGCTGCTTCTCCATCCTTTTCTCTCCCTGTCATTTTGGTGCACGTTCATCTTGGTTTCATCTGTCCAAATATTTCTTTTTTCAGAACTGTGCAGGCTCTTATGCGCAGTTCTGAATCTGGCCTTCTTGTTGTTAAGTGAAACCAGCGGTTTACACCTTGTTGTTTCCATTCACAAAGGCGGCTGTTGATTTTAGACCTTGACGATGATACGCCTACCCCCTCGAAAGCGTTAAAGACTCGGTTAAATGTTGTGAAGCTGTTTTTCTTTGCCATGGAAATAATTCTGTCATCGTGCACTTTTGTTGTCTTCTGTGGTTTTTCAGACCCTTTGGGTGTTGCTGAGCTGGCCATTGCATCCCTTCTTTTCATTGCTGATTTGTTGATTTTGCCACTCCTACAGTGTTTACTGTCTCTCTGACCTGATAGGCCCTCATTTCCACTGACATCTCTTTGAGCCGTGTATTTAACACTACAGTGGAAAATATAAGTTAAACACATTAAGTGAACAGGCCTCAACTTGTCCAAATAATTTTGAGGATCTGAAAGTGTCTTTGTTCACATTATTGCCACTTAATATCCACACAGAAAAGCAGGTTTTCAAGGAGAATTAAAAGACTACAGCACATATTAATATGAGAATAAGTGATTATCGTATCCTTCTTGATATTAGATCAAATATGCTTCACCATTTGCTTACAGCCACTCTCTCTTTGAATACAGTATTTTCAATCAGTGCACGATTCCTCAATTTTCAGCTAATATTAAGGAGTGCGCCAGGCTCTAATTGAAGTGGCTGTGTGCGCTGATGTGAGGACAATGTGCTAACGGAGAGCTACTCATTAGCCAGACAGTGCCTTACACCTGGGGTTCATTCAGAGCACAGGTCAGAGGGCACGGGAATTTGTACAATAATTATTGACAAGCAGATGTTATAAAATCATTTATGGTAATGCAGTCATAATAAATGGGCTGTGTGCAGCCGGGCAGATGAGTGTCGGAGGACAAAGTTTATGCAAGATGGAGAGAAAGGAGGGAAATTGACTCTAGTAAGCTTTTGTGGATGATGAAGAAAATCTATGTCGTAACGAGCACTTGCTTGCATCTCACGGCGCACACACACACACATACAAATCATCTGTACACTCAAGGATTTGACTGGTGAAGAATAGGGATAAAGCTATTTTAAGGTGTTTTATTGTGTGTAAATTTAGCAAAATAAAATTGTAAAATTTGAATCTTTCACTGGAGGCACATTTGAGTGTTATGTTGCTAAAATAGCATTTTCCGTATGGTTGCAGGCCGAGAGTCACACTTAAAATGTGCGCTTAGGTGTTTGCTACATGTCTAGTTGCTCTTGATCACAATGCCTCCATTTAATTATAAAAATAACCCCTATCCTTGGTGCAAGGAGGCTCCTCACAAATAAAATATTAGGAACTAAAAGGGGGGAGAAAGCTAGGTGTCTTTACATATATTGTCATTTGCTATAAGACACCCTATCTGTCTCTCGAAATGTGTCAGGAATTACCACCAATTCCAAAAACATGCATTAGCCCCCACCTTAGGTGCAATAGTTCTTTTTACAGCGGGCAAATATCGCAGCGAAACATGGCTGTGCGAGGCAGCTAACCTGGCAGCTGGCGGAGAATAACCCAGCACAGGAAGAAAGCAACCATGTTATCATGCACACACATGTGGCCTGGGTAAAGATTAAGCCGTATTCATCCCTGGCTGCTTCGCTCTCTCCTGCCTCAGTCCATCACAAGATATGGCAACCGTTCAGCCAGGAAGCCAGGAGAGGTGCCATGGATTTCACGGCGTTCCCAAATCAGGCCGTCTGGAGACTCGGGCGAGGTGCTCTGCCGCTCTGCAACTCGCCTTGGCTTTCCCACAGATCATAAGCTCTGTACTGATGCTGGGGGTTTGGAATTTTTCTGGATGGGAGTGTCTGCTAACAGAGGCTCCCATCCACCCACCCAAACACACACGCATACACACACATTGACTAAATACAATCCCCTGTTGTGTGCATGGAATTGGGAATCATCTGCTGATTCATGCTTTCTGAGGACTATTGTTTGACAGCGTGTTAATATTTTCTGGGAATTTCTTTTTAGGGGAGTGGATTTATGTGAATGAAAGAAAGAGTGTAAGAAAGGAAAATGATTATTTAGCATGGAGAAGTGAGGGATCATTGCATGTCCCTGCTGACATGTACATTATCACTGAATGGGACTGAGGGCTCAGAGTGCTGTTGGCCTTGACTTGGGAGAGAGGCTTACACCCTGAGATCTACTTAGAGGCCTCTTGCGGTTAAGCCCCTAATAATTCCTGCAGTTCCCTTAAAAAAAGAAGAAGAAACACAAAGGGGAAACAAAGTGATGAATGCAAGCTGTAGCTTAATATATCAGGAGGTGTTCTCAATGAGCTGGAAGCTTTGAGTAAGAGGAAAGGCCATTAACATGGGTCAACAAAAGCAAAGATTAAAAAGATATTAAGCAGCACTTTGATGCACTTGAAGCAAGTGCTGAAAATGATAGAAAGCAACTCTGCATAAGCAAAAAAGTGTCATAATCTACAAAGGCTGAGAGTAAATCTTCTTTTCATAATCAATCTGTCTCGAACTGTAGCAGCAGTCAGTTGTGTCTAACTCACACACACTTGCTTTTTTTGGCCAAGAGTCCACAACCCCTAAATATCCGGTTAAATTTCATTCATAAGGGAAAAAAGTTTTGAATCTACTCAAAAATTTGTGTTAAAATCTTAGTTTATTTGTGTATATTCTGTGCTATGTTTGAGCGTGCTTTAGAAACCTAAAGGCAATCACAGGAAATCTACCCCAAATTTCTCAAAACATTATACAAACAATTACTTTACAGGTGTTTGCAGGAGAGTATAGTGGGGAAATGTCCCTAACAACATCCAGCACCTTTGTATTTTCCATCCCTAGCAATAATGATAATACAATTACAATATTATCCACTCTTAATTCAAATCAGTCATATAGCTTCTTTAGTATTAATATTATTATTTGGCTATTTTGCCTTTATTAGACAGAATAAGGGAGACAGGAAACGAGAGATCAAAAAGCAGACATGCTGGCCAAGAAGTGAGGCGCACAATCAGTGCTGGTGACATTTGTGTGCCTGCTTTACCCAAGTTAATGTAGGTTAGTAAAAACTACCGGGTATGATAACTGACACAGCTAACCTCTATAACAACAGAGCCACTTTGTACATTTACTGTGAATTGTGAAGCATATGTAACAATGTAGTGTTGAAACTGTATGTTATTTAATGAATTTCAGAGTATTCTATAAATGGAATGTACATTAAATTTGTGTGTGTGTGTGTGTGTGTGTGTGCGTGTGTGTGTGTGTGTGCGTGTGTGTGTGTGTGTGTGTGTGTGTGTGCGTGCACGTGCATTTGCAATACTTTCCAGTAAAACAGGTAGCTCATTATGCAACTGTTTTACTGGTCCAGTGCACTTGAGATAGACTAAAATGAGTCTGACACCCCGGCTCTGCAGTCATAATCTCAGAACTTCCCACTCATCTGGAATAAGCCACGACAATAACTGTTCACCAGATTTAATCAGTATTGGTGATTAACTTGTAGTTATTCTGGAAAGGTTTACTCGGAAATCTAAAGTCAGAAACAGGATGTGTTTGAAAAGTAGGCAGCAGAATTTACACATTATTTTATATTTTGCTTTCAAACTAATATATTCCGTTAAAGTTTAAATGATTTGCATGGGTTGTATTTAACTCCTTCCAAAATCCTTTTTACACTGAATAAGAAGATTTGGCAAAACATCATCAAACACTTGCTCATTTTCTGTTGATCAATTAATGCATTAACTGGCTAATTTGAGCCGGAAATTGGCAAAACAAAGAGCTCTGCAGAGCTGCAGCTAATGAAATAAAATTTGAAAATCACAGATAAAAATATTTATGAAAAGTAATGTGTGTGTGTTTTTTAAATAAAGTCATCCATAAATCAAACACTATGTATGAGTAACAAGAACCAAGTGATAAAATTGGTGTAAAAGTCTCAGAAATTTTGCTAATTTGCACCAGCTGTTAGGTGGTAAAATCAATCTTTTAAGGCACACCCCTCATTTAGGGTGTTTGCCACAAAAAAAAAGTCAAGAATCAAAACAAAAATGAAGACTTGTTCGCACAGTAATCACGGGTTGCTAGTGCAAAAGAAAAAAAAAGTCATTTATTGCTCTGAATTCATGCCGTGAACTTCAGTAATAAAGTCTCATTTTGCGCTCTGAAACTTTTTAATGGAAGCGCATGGAAACAAAAGGCACTCTGCATCGCCTTGAGAGAGCTCTGAAGTGAAGCCAGGTAATGACAATGGGTTATCCAGGCATAAACAATTAGCTTACCCATCTGAATATTCAAGGTGATGCCCGAGCCATTTGTGTTGTACTTCCTACATCTTCGCTTCAGCACACACAGATGATGGGGGGAGGGGGCACAGCGCTGCAGTAGTGGATCCAAAGTGGTTTCCCTGTGTCAGTAATTTTTTATTTTCCAAAAAGCCACTGGTGCAGTGTATTAGTCATAATTTATGTTTATCATCCCTTGTACCCCGACTGACTTCAACAAACCGTTTAACGCTCCAAGCATATGTGCATATGGCTGCTTTAATAGTTATTCTGCATGGAGGAGCACTTTAAAGACTCTAAATCACTTCTTTGGACAAACACTAATGAATTATGTCACCACAAGTGCAATTGAAAAGTGCAGTGCGAACCAGTGGTAATTATTGGGACTCTTGGAGATTTTAATTATCAGGAGGAAGCTCCTTCAAAGTGTAACTAACAGGATTCAGAAGGAGGGCGATGATGGGTCAAATCACTCCGAAGCACTTCGGTTACAAAAAAAAGAGGACGGATGAGACAAGTGGGTCCCAAAAATTTTTTATTTTTTTTTAAAGTTTATTTAAAATTTAAAAAAAACAAAACAACTTACTGATTCTTCTGTAATTTAAATAAAATCATGCAGCCTTTTATAAATTAACTGCCAAATGTTTTTTATTTAGTTTATTCATGAATGTGTTTGAGGTGAAAAAGTCATCCTCACCAACTGAAGGAAAAGCCCAAAAAGCAAATACAGTGCTGAGTTGATGCTCATCATGAATTATTTAATGCGTTGTTTGTTCCTTGCATGTGGAGCCTTGCGTCCTCATGCATGTTTGCTTTTAATAAAACATGACCTTTCCTCCAGTCTTAATCTCACATCTACTTTTTGCATTTACTTTTGAAATGTTAAAACGAGACAAAGCTGCATAACAGACTTTCTTATTTATCCACCATCATCTAGGCTTATTTTGTCATCAGCAGCACCTGATTTGTATTTTTTAAAAATGCTAAAATTTCAGTCTTTTCCTAATCTCTTTTCCCATGTTTACTGACATGTTATAAAGTTTGTTTACAAAGTCAGATGCAGCCGGTGTCATCGCACCGAGTGTATTTATGTCTGAATACGTAAGCACGACCATTATGAATGTCCTGAAATCAGGTTTATTCTAGTAAAAATATCCTCATTCCAAATCATTAAAAAATGGCAACGAGCTGTGTTTTTTTCTCCACACAAAAAATAGCTGAAATATGGCGTGTGAGAAATGTGCAAGGTGGCCGTCTTACAGAAGGTGTAGAGGTGGGATAAATTTAATTACAGCTTCAAATATTCATTTGGCAAATATATCAAGGTTGGAAACACAGGCCCAGAAATGGCAAGCCAGCCTGGCAGGCGCTCACAATAGTGGATGGCAAATGACAGTAATCCATGAAAAGAGACCAGACATTTATAGAATTTATAGAGAAGGACTCGCCATCCCAGATCTCTGATGTTTGTGGGATTTACTCACTGGCATGTTAAACGTAGGAGAATATATATAATAATCCAAAACATGTTTTCTATCCACTACTTTAGTTGCTACATTTCCAAACTGATTAGGGTTTAATTATTGAGATGTTTGAACACATTTTCAAACATCTCACCTGACTTTTCATGGGATTAGTCTAAACACTGAGAATATTTTCAGTTAAATGTGCAAAGCCCTCATTTTATTTTCATTTCAGCCTAATGAGCACATACTGACACTCTCAAAGAGCGGTTGCTAATTTCAGTTATGCCAGAAAGGAGCCGCAATCTCTGTGAGTCTTTTGTTCTGAGGCCTCAGACGGTCACTCGACACCGTCGCGGTAGCAGGAAACGCAACATGTGAGCTTCGCTGCTCTCTGATCTAACACGCTTGCCTTCTCGTCTCCAGCTGTGCAACGGGTTGTAGCAGCAGCAGCAGCAGCGAGGCATCGAGCACAGGTGAAGGTACACTAGGGCACTTCCTCTTCCTGTGACAGCGAGCAAAGGCGGCCTACTTTGCCTCTGTTATCTCGCTTTGCCCTGCTTAGGGTTGATTTAATCAGCAGGTCGGAGCGGGTGGTAAAGGAGGAAGACGGCCTACCTCACCTTTCCCAAAGCCTGGAAATGGAGGAGAGCACGTGGGCGCTAAGTGGTTCTCCGAAGACCACACAGTCACAGAGTCCCAGTACCGGTGCCAAACATCCACCCTCCTCCCTATCATCTGCTCCTCCCACCCACAATCAGATTAGAGCAGTTCAAACCTCACCCGCCTCACCTCCACCTCCAGGGGGCTCTTTCTTGGGCACGGTTGGGGCTCGGAGCAGGAATCGCTTTCAGGAGGGGAACATGAGGCATCGGTGGGAGCTCAGGTGCAGGGTTTGGTTAAACTTTAATAACAAACTGGTGCAAAACAGTTTAGTCAAAGTTGGAAACTGACACTGACCTACATAATGGAAAGCCACAAAACATCTTCGGTTTGCTGCACGCAACATTGTTATTTCATACTAAAGTCACACAGACACTTCATTGTAGGATCCTGGGTAATAAATTCCGACGGTGAATATTTCTCACCTTAAAGTAAAGACATCGACTGTAAATCAAAGTTTCCTTAGTATCTCGTGTCACGCAACCTTCGGCTTATATTGCGTTTCATACAATATGAGCCAATTTCCGGGCAAATTAGAACAAATCAACATCTTGACTGTGTCATAAATCTGAACAGAAACTTTTGTTTGAGTAAAAACAAGAAGTTATGATGAGCTGTAAGAGAAATCCCCCATACGGGCTTATGTTTACGTTCAAGGAAGTCGCGTGAACAACAAGGAAACCGCTGTTCGGCAGTCACTGTTGTTTTGTTTTTAAAAGATGACCAACATGATTCCTTAACCGTAACCGAGGGTTTATTGCTGTAAAAATTTAACCATTTGAAGCAGTCATATCAACCCACAGCACAACCTAAATATTATAAACTTAACCAGAAAACATGGTAACTTGCAAACTACTTTCTTTTCAATGGTTTTGATGCCCAGACAAATTGATTTAGACCTGCTTTTAAGAAAGGACGATAAGGAGGATTGATGAATATAGAAAACTTCTTTTGGACAGTAGTGAAAATTTTTACTTTTAAGGCTGTGGTTCTGAAAACATATGTGTGATAGGTCTTGCCAAAGAAACCTGTCACACAGCAACATCAGTGTTTGTTTGGGATGAGATACAGAAACTTGCTAATGACTGCGCCCGAGCACCACCTACAGAGATTTGAATGTCATCATCGACAACAACAACAAAAAAGAAATCTAAGGAAAAAGATGTAGAAGTGTTGGACAGAGTCGTCTGATTCATGTTTGGTTGGTGCCATGGCAGAACCAAAGAAACAGACGAGGCGATGGGAACTTCTTGCAAAATCAAGACGCTGAGTTAAAATCGTAGTAGTCGGGCTGCTGCACCTTGAAGTTTTGAACAACTCCAACGTCTACCTCCACGTCAGCCCCTGCGACGTTACCACTACTGCTCAAATCAAAGACTCGTAAGAAGCGAGTAAATTTGCGAGCCAAATCGCAAAGCGACTTTCAGCTCGGCTGCTGCACGAGAACAGCCTGTGTGGAGGTATGGGAGACGGGAGGAAAGTAGAGGTGGTGGCGGTGGGGTGGAAATCAGGGAGGGAAGGAGGGATGGATGTAGGAGGAGGATGAGGGGGAAGAGAGGGAGGGAGGGAGGATTGATAAAGCCTGATCTGTGCCACGGGGCATTTATGGCTGTTGGGGAGGCAGGGGGACGGGGATAGGGGGAAACGGGTGGGAGGAGGCATTGTCTGCTGTGTCCGTGCGTTTATAGGATTGAGCTCAAGTTTCCTTTGTGTTTCCATTTTGTTGAGGGATTATGTTCTTTGAGAGAGTTGTGCAAGCAGGCAGGCACACAGAGTGGAGGCGGAGAGGGAGAGAGAGAGAGAAATGGGTGAGGCAGGGAGGGGGCATGAGGGAGGGAGGATGTCTTTGTTCAGAGCGTTGATCATGAACAAGACAGATAGCGGAGGGTGTGTGTCTGCAGGAGTGTGTGCATGTAAGTGAGCGTATCTGTGTGTGTTTAAATGCCAGAGAGAGAGAGCGTGTTTATGTGCGTGTGTGTGTGTGTGTCAGAGAGAGCAAAGCAAGATGTCAGGACATGTAACCAGCCATGTAACAATTTAAAATCAATTTGCCTCCCAAGAAGGAATTGCTCTGCGAACAGTTTTTCCCTCCGAGCGTTCTACAGGACTTTCATTCTATCTAAATAGATATCAATTACATAATCGCTTTTCTTCCCTCTGCCCGGCCGCCGGCTGCAAAGTTTGTCACACCGAGCTGCGGTGTAATTGCCCCTCAAGTCGTAATGTTTTGTGATTGCTTGTGACATTTGCAATGTCATTGATCAAACAGGGCACAGTTCTAATGAAGATGCAGAAAAGCTCTGACTGAAGCGAGGAAGTGGGGTGGAGGGGTGGGGTCGGGTGGTGTCTTATGCTTCTCGTGAACTATGTCAACTGAAGCAACAGTTTCATGTTGGAAACCACCTCCTTTCCCTCGAACCGTCACATCCAAAACCACTTTTCCCTCATTAATCGATTGGTGGCGGATGAAAGTGTGTGCCTCTCCAGCATTCATCATAAATTCAAAAAAAGAAAAAAGAAGAAGTAACTGGAAGTCTTAACTGGTGATAATCTGAGCACTGAAAGTTTTCCAGCTAAATACACTTACCTTGTTCCAACCCCACTGGGTAACCACGCGCCCATTGTGTTTTCCTCAACTTGTTAAAACACCACATGGTACATTTGCATAGGATAACCAACATATAGCGAATCATTTGCATGCCTGAAAGTGCACTTGAGTAACCGTAATTACACGTGACACCAATTACTCTGTTACTTTGTATTAAATTATAATGGAAAATTCCACTAGAGAATTGGAGCCTAATTGCATCTTAATTTGCATAATTTTGCATATTAATCACATCTCAGATGAATAATAAATTTCAGCCGATTTTTTTAATTTATGCGCAGATACAAAAACAAGTTGAAAAATAATTTGTGAGTGAAAAAAAAATAAATCAGAAACTATTACTAAGAGCATTTGTGCTAATTTCTCTCATTACCCGACGTTTAAGTTAAAGATATCTGCTCTCTTGATCAACGAGTTCTGCATTTGGAAATTGACGGTTCACTCCGGCAGAAAAAAAGACACAAAAGAGGTGCGGAAATGTGAATTTTGGAAATGCCCGTGCGTCCGTTTTAAATAAAAACTTTACGACTCTATTTAAAGCTTTTTCCGCTGCAGCCATGCCAAATGTATTCTGCAATGATAATTCAAATCACTTTCCACCTCTACCTTTTCTTTCTTTCTCTTTCACTCTGTCTCTTTTTTTCCTGGTCAACACCTGTGCCTGCTATTGTGTGTGGCTCCCTGCCAGCTCACACAAAATCCAATACCTGTGGCCCAGATTAAATTCAAATTTACAAAAACAACATATTTTCAGATTTAACACGCTATCCTTTCCAACACAAAGTTGACCAAGTAGTTCTAAAAACCTGATTATGAAGAAATGTAAAAAATAAAATAAAATTTGAAATTGCAAAATACCACTTTTGTAAAAAAAAAGAAAATGTAGATATAAATATATATATGAATCGGTTTTATACGAGCCAACGCAACCTCTTCTTGTGGCACAATGGTACAGGTTGTATCTGGCTTTTTTGGTTTACTGATTGCATTTTAAATGGCAAAGATTAAAAAAAGGATACATCCAAACACCTCAGCTTTACAAATATTAGGCGATAATGTGACACACTTATAAGCCATTACCATTTTGACTGTAATTTCAGCTTCTATGACTTTTGTTTCGTTTTGTTTCACTGAAACAATTTTGAGGGACTGCATATTTAAATTTCACTCGGTATACAGATAAAGTTCACTGGCATGCATGGCTGTGGGTGTGAATGCCAGAAAAATAAAGAACATATAAAGAAACTGATAAATTTGGCTTGTACAGTATATCACTGTGTGTGGTCAGTAGGGCTATAGAAGCACTGTAAATACCAGCTCAAAAAAATAATTACAGTATATATTGTGCGTTATAGGCAGCAGTTAACAGGTACTTATTTGGATAGCGTCATCATTTTCTTGAGCTGAGAAATGTTTCTGCTTTCTTGTCATTATTTGTTTTAATCCCCAGGTTAGAGACCACTGAGTTAAAGTGAGACGTTTCACCTCGTCCTCCCACGTGAACAGCAAAGCTAAAGTGCCATTCATTTTGTGACGTCTAAGATGTGCTATAGTTGTGATTCCACCCAGACAGCGTGCCCTTATATTTTATATCCACATGTTGTTTATTGATGGAGTTGTCTCGTTGCCTCTGATGAACCAGTGTCCATATTTACTCTCAGTGACCTGCCTCGTGCACTCTGGAGGGTTTGTTCAGCACGGTATGTTCATCTCTGTTAGAGCACCACCAGCGTGGAGCTCAGCCGTGGACAACAGTGCCTTTCAGTGGCACAACAGAGGAACGGACCCAGCGAAGACGCAGGCTGCAGTGTTACAGCTCACACGCTGTGATACTGAGTGACAATAATAACACCCTGAGGGTCCGACACTACAACATTATAAGACTAACAGGAAATTAGATTGAATGAATTCAGAAAGAGCAGAAATACTGCTCGGCCTCGAAGGCTATAAATCTGCCAAATATTTTGGAGGGAAATTACCTTCATTTATTAATTTAGTAATTATGACTCATTTACAGTCCCATTTGAAGATACTGACGCCCGAAAATCTCAAAACCAACCTCAACTGAAGAAGGTACACTACCTTTAAGTCAAGTTCAGCTCTTCAAATGACCCCAAACGATACACAAGACTTTGATATGGCTGTATGTGATCACCTTTAAACAACATCACAATTACTTACACTTGCAATACAACAACATGAGGAGAGACCTGGGGACCTAAAAGTTTCACTAATGTGAACTTTACAAGAATTTGAGCAGATTCAGATTTGTTATTTTCAGCTAAATAACACCAAAGTCCTTCTACAACCCTGCAAAGCTTACAGATTTATCTAAAAGAACATTTTTACCATCAAAATCTCCAGTGTTAAATTAACACTTCTGACAGTGTTATATGTTTAAAAGTAACTTAGTCAGTTTTGAAGATTAACAATGGCTAACACTGAGCAGTGCTGATTTTCTAACACTGGAATATTTCTAACATTTTGAGTTATTTTCCAGTGTTAGAAAATCAGCACTGCTCAGTGTTAGCCATTGTTAATCTTCAAAGCTGACCAGGTTACTTTTAAACATATAACACTGTCAGAAGTGTTAATTTAACACTCAACAGTGTTGTATTTAACACCCAGAGGAGTGGACCCATATAGACACTCTCTAGTGTTAATTTAACACTGGAGATTTTGCTGTGTACAAGTGCAGGTATAGAATCTGTTCTAAATCTGATGAAAATCTTTCAAACTTAATGAACCCTGAATTTGCCCTCAAATAAGGCGAAATTTGCCCATCTGAATAATACTTCCACTCCAGTCTTTGCTACTTCTCCCACAGATTTCAAGTTCAGGATTCATTGAATTCCACAACTTGCTCTGATAATGTCTCTGATCGTGCCCTGCATTGTTAGTGCACAGCGTGGCCCTGTCTTGGGGACCTTCCCTGTGTCAGTTCAGACTGTGTATGTTTAATTTACCAATGGTGCAATAAACAGCAACCCGGACTCTAACTCTTCCTCGCTTGTGTATTAAACTGCAGATTCTCCAACAATTAATCCCACCCAGCGAGGAGTCGTTAATATTCTGCTCCACTCCACTGGCAGATGTAAAAAGCATTCTCAACTGACACATATAATTACTATGATACATCCCGGAAAGGTTTCCGTGTCTGAGCGCAATTTCAAATAACCAAGTGCTGCGCGGCTAATTATTGATAAATAAAATTAGTTGGGAGAACTTCAGGTGGGCGGGGCCGCGCGCAGGTGTCTGCTGAATGCGTGCGAGCGCGTGTGTGCACAGAGGAGGGAGAGCGCGACGATACAGCGGAGCTGACCTGCAATCACCGAGAACAGCGGGGACTTAATGATGTTTTGGTCTGCTGATCAAATTTCACATTTTCGCACAATCATTTTGGGCACCTGCTCAGAAAACAAAAGCCTGGCTAAAACTGCTGGCCCGTGTGAACAACTCAGTGTGTGTGTGTGTGTGTGTGTGTGTGTGTGTGTGTGTGTGTGTGTGTGTGTGTGTGTG
>NW_005187539.1:349781-361980 GCF_000239375.1 Pundamilia nyererei | reverse complement strand
CACACACACACACACACACACACACACACACACACACACACACACACACACACACACACACACACACACACACACGATAAATGAGTATTTATCTCCCTCTACTGGATCCTATCAGTAAAACCACTTTGCTGCCTTTAAATACCCCCAATGAGTGCCATTCACGCATAGAACTCTTACGCAGATCCAGTCTAGTCTTTCAAAAACAATCTGAATTCAATCTGAAGGACCGACTGTGTAAAATACGGTATAAATATGTAGTCACACATTTTGCCAGAAAATACTGAGCATTATCTGTCTGTGCTCAAATCGGTAATGAATATTATATAAAAAAACAGGAAATAAAATGTAGCAGATCGTTATTGAAAATGTTGCAGAAGTTGAATATGATCATTATTTGTACTGTTTAGCATACTAACTTGTAGGATAGCATAGTTCAAGAGTCTAAGACTTCAAAGCAATAAAAACATATTTATAAACATGTAACAATACTGTAGTGATTGTTCAAAGTAAACAGCAGCAGACCGAGTGCTAGAGTTCTGTGAAAGCGAAGACGAACCCCAGCACAGGCAAGGCCAAACACACACAGTCATTGGGCCTAACTGCTCCGATTGTTAAAATTTCCAACAGTTCTTGAAAGCAGCACTGTTATGTGTACGTCGTTTTCACCATAGGCATTATGGGTACAATATGGGGTGAGTTGCATAAGGTTAGAAGAGGCTGCAGTGTGGATGGAGGCTGTCGCCCCGGTCTGTGGTGGACACGGAGCCTTAACGCTGTGTCCTTCCCGCTCTGATGCAGCGGATCAGCAGCCTCGCCGCATGCCGGGAGTTCGGCGGCCTCGTGGCCTGTACAGCGGGGGTCTGTGCCCGCAAGAACAGCTGCAAGCAGCCGGCTGCGCACCGGCAGTGGGACGGTCCGGTTGTGCGTTCCGTGCGTCTTTACACCGCGGCGCCGGGCCGGAGGCTCGTGTTCGCCGGTGTGAAACACAGACTGTTCTGCTCGCAGCATGGAGCTGACGGGCCCAAGGAGAGCTCCGGCCGCCGGCCCGCTATCTCCGTGGTCGGCATTCCAGACCCGATCACATGGATCAGGTGTAAGGTCATCATGTTTGCACTTGATCTGTACTTTGAGTTAGACGTCAACTCTGAGGAGTTTGAAAGAGGTGTGAAGCAGGTAAATACCGACAGGCCGTTTTACTTTTTCATCAGTACTGTCAATAATAAAAAGCAAATTTTTCATGCTTCATATGGACCATTGTTTGAAAGAGTTACCTTTAGTAGTAAATACACGTTTACATCTGATACTAGGACATCAAGAGGTCATGGATTGGATAACGTGTGGGACAAGACCACATTAAACTATACCTCGCTAAATGTTTGCATCACATCACGTGACCTTCATCCGCCTGTTTATCTTCAGCTTTACTTTTTTTAATAGCAGTGTTGTCCCACATGTGCTTGCCCCCCCCCAAAAAAAGCATTCCCCCCATAAACAAATGCTTTCCACCTTCAGTGAATGCACACGCAGCCAGGGATTGAACCACCAACCTTCTGATTAGTGGATGACCTGCTCTTCTATCTGAGCTACAACCACCCCTACTGAATGAACCTGCCAAGGTGAAAACTGGGCAGGTTCATTGTGCTAATGAAGAACACATAACATGACTGAAAGCAGCAGAGCAGTTACAGTTTCAACTAGAGACTTTTAAGATTGTGTATTTATTTATTTTTCTGGTTATTACCCAGCCTGAGGCAACATGGCAGGTTGTAAACCCGTTTTAAAGACGCAAACACACACTTGTACCATCAGGAATCGCGGCTTTTTATTAAATACTGTGGTTAAAGAGAATAAGCCACCTTTTTGTTCCTCATCCATTCCAGGCCTTGGTTCATGTCTCCAACAAGATGTCCAACGGCAGATATCATGAGCTAAAGGGGATAGTGTCCAATGAGGTAACACATCAAAGACATAACAAAGGTGTATTTAAAAAAAGCTGACTTTGTTGAGACTGTCTCACACAGACAGTACAGGACT
The DNA here is from genome assembly GCF_000239375.1 of Pundamilia nyererei. Classification (NCBI taxonomy): domain Eukaryota; kingdom Metazoa; phylum Chordata; class Actinopteri; order Cichliformes; family Cichlidae; genus Pundamilia; species Pundamilia nyererei. The sequence continues at coordinate 359,946 of NW_005187539.1, read as the reverse complement.
GTATCAAACTGTTAGTGTTAATAAAATCTAACATTTAGTATTTATGTCAAATTAAGACTTTTTTTTCCCACTTTCAGTCTTTTTTAGTAATGATCGTCTTGTTTTTCCTTCCAGATGTTGGAATATGTTGAGAAGAGGTGTGGGTCTCTCACTGATGCTCAGAGGAAGCAGCTCGGTGTCCAAATGGATGATATTGTATTTGTGCTTCCAGAGGACATCTCTGTCGTCTTTGATCAGTATGGTCAGTTTGTGAAATCAGAACATGGGATGAGGAAGTGATATGAACAGCAGGACGGACTCTGATTTCTGTCTTTTTTTCTTGCAGGTAGGAAGTTTTGCTATATCGTCATGAGATTTTGGATCCTGTCATCACATGAAGGAGCCGATGACCCTGAGGGTACAAAAATCTTCAAAGTGGGATCCAGTGAAGACGGCGACCCACAGAAGAAAATTGTAACTGCTGTTTATGAGTAAGCACTCATCTCGTCATCTGTCAACATCACAAACAAGCCAATCATCCAGAAGCATGGCTTTGAAACAAATATTTCCTCATTCAGCTCTGGCATGTTAGCAGAGCTGAAGCTATGTCTGCTCTTTCTTTGCTTAAAGAAAACTTTTGATCATTAATTTGTTGAAATGTGCCAAAATCTTTGTTTGCTTTACTTCTCCATATAGGCTATGCTGATGCAAAATTAAAGTGTACAAATATTTGCTTAGAGATAATTTTATGTTGGCAAAAGCTCAAAGCTACCTGCAGGCCTTCCAGCATACAGCAGGTCTGTTTTTGTTGGGAGGGGAGCAGAGCTGCTGGTGGTGAGTTGAAGGTTTTTAAAGTAAATGCAGAAAGAATAACAGTGAAATGTTCAGAAGGATCCCATGGATGAGGGTCTGTGTTGTATTTAATGCCCCTCTTAAGGAAAGTGGCAAAAGTGACATGTATATTTCTACTGCTACTTCAGTCACTTGAAAGTAAGAAACAAAAATAGTACTGGTAGGAAAAAAAGGGTAAAACAATTATTTCTGCTTTCAATTTGCTTTAAAAACTCTTTTTCATTTTTGTTTTTAAAAACTTTTTAGAATTGTGGAATAAGACTATATAACAGATGAACATATTCACTGGGATGTCACCCATGGGTTGGTTGACATATTTTGAAGCCTTTTTGTTACCATTTGGGGGGGGGGGGTAAACCAGAAGTGACCATATTTCATTGAGAAGGTGGAATTTTGCTTACTAGCTGGGTTAGCAGGAATATTTATGTAATATAGTTGTTAATAATATTTGACAGATAGAAGCTTCTTTTGGAGCTCCCTTATGATCGCCATAACAAATGGATCTAAATGTTTGATTTGGCTGATTTTTTTAGGCTGGATGTCCAGGTGTGCTTCCTCCCAGGGATTTGTGTGTGATCTTTCATTCATTAGGTGAATGTGTTAACCACTACACTAAAATCAAACCTGCCCCAAATCACCCACACAGTTAAATTTGAGCTTTACCAGCATCCAGAGATATATGAAATGGTAAAAATGGCCTGTATTTGTATAGCGCTTTACTAGTCCCTAAGGACCCAAAAGTGCTTTACACATCCAGTCATCCACCCATTCACACACCCATTCACACACCCATTCACACACTGTTGATGGCAAGCTATATTGTAGCCACAGCCGCCCTGGGGCGCACTGACAGAAATCTAATATCCCTGGGGTCAAATATCATGTTCTTTTGGAGCCAGCCACAGTGGCCATGTGAGGACCTGAAGTTTATTAAGTTTCTGTGTTGATTCATTTTAGACTCTGAATTTGCAGGTTGGTTCATGACCAACAGCCACACTACTGCGGTGCTTATGGACCTTTAAAACTGAGACTTTTGGAAATGCTGCTAAGCTACTTGGAGTTTGAAAATCTTATCAGCGTATTACGCTCTTTTCAGTCATCATCTCCTCGTGCTTCTAGTCACTTTATGTAACCATTCGTTAAAATCATGCATCTAGGCAAAGGAATTCATTTATACCATCATGGTTCTTCCTCCTCATCAAGAAATCAAACAGTTTCAGCTTCCTGTTTACGATGGCAGATGCATGTTCAGTGTACTGGTTCTGCTATCACACGATGTGTGCAGGGATGATGTGTGAAAAAACAAACTGAGAGGCAGCAACTTTTAGTCCTCTGTCACTGTTGATATATGATGCATTCAGGCACAGTTGTGTCTGTTGGTCAGGGTTTAGAACAACACCCACTACCGTCACATACCTGAAACAAAGCAAATCAATCTTTTTTTTCTTTGAAAGCAACCTGGCTGTGCAGAAATCTGATGCCACATCATAAACCTTTGTTATTCTGTGCTTGATCACTGACTGACTTTAAAAGATAAGCAGTAACTTGTAACTTTATTTTCTATTATTTCACCAACTATCAACAAAGAATTGTGGCTTCTTTTTTTTTGCCTTAAAGTGTTAAGAAACGTTGGCATAACTGCAATTCCTTCACTGCAAAGGTCTGCTAACTTCCTGTAGTTTGGAATCCAGCTCTGAGTATGTTAAATTCTTCAATAAAGTTTGCTGGTTAAACAGAAAGACAAATCATTCCACACCCACACAGTGCTAACAGTCAAAGCCTCTTTCTGTTCTCAGCCAGTAATCCAGTTGTTGGACCACAGTGTGTGGCTATTCTACCTAATACCCACCTATCTAGTTAGCCAGATTCTCTGTCCTATTGTTCCAGGTCTTAAAATCCTCTCTGAGAAATCCTGTTACACTTCAAATGTTATCCTGAAGGCTCACATGAAACCGACAGTTTGGCATGAAACAGGCGCCATTTTCAGAATTATATACAATTATTTTCAAGGTGAGACAAGAACCAAAACTTAGTTTGAATGTCAGGGTTAGTCGGTCCATCTTTTCTTTCAGCACTTTCAATAAACTTGTACTACTAATCTAGGATGTGCATGATTAACAGTGTGGGAAGTTTTTAACCATCTTTGCTTCGTGTCGTCGCAGATTCCACCGAGAGCTAACGAGGGGAGCCTCTTCTGACTGGACTGTTACCACTGTTTGGCACTGGCACTGGAAAGTAGCTGAATAATCTGACTCAGCTTTGCTCAGATTTGTCATTTTTTGCTTTCGCATGGAAGGCAACCTTCAAAGTGAGAAACTGTACTGATCATTTTCCATTTGGATCACATTAAATGGGACCCAGAGTGCTGGAGCTGTGCAGACACTGAGTACTACTTGATGGTTTTTCTTTGATACCCCTAAAGCCTTACATGTCAGACTAGAAGTAGTGGTACTGTACAGTCTCTCTGATTCACCTGTCGACCCCCGTCAGGCGTTTTTAAATGAGATTCTGTATATGCTTCACCATCACTGTTCTCATGGTCTGTTGACTATCTCGTTTGTGTTTTCTTATTGAAAATGTTATCCCTTTAATAGACACTCCAAAGACAAAAACAGTATATGAACAGATTGAAGTTATTTTCTGGATCATTGACCAACTTCATGTACATGCTTATTTTTTTGGGACCTGTCAAGTACATGCTTTATTAAATTGAGTTTGGTCATTTGTCATTGTATTACAGCTGTAACCATGATATTTTTTGTCATGTTCCAAAAGTTATTTTTATTAAATCTGAAAAAGAAACTACAAATTATGATGGAGATACACAGGTATTTTTTCTAGAAACTAAGAAGTAATAATGATCTGTTTGGTGTCTGAGTACCAGTATGTTCTATCTATAAACTGCATCACCAATTTCTGTCCTTTCCCTGATGAAAATCAGGACCCAACAGATTCCATTTGTTCTACACCAGAGGTGTCAAACTCCAGTCCTCCAGGGCTGATGTCATGAAACTTGTAAATGTCTCCCTGCTGCAACACACCTGAATAAAATTAGTAGGTCATTAGCAAGACTCTACAGAACTTGACTGCATGCTGAGGTGGCAATTCAGTCATTTGATTCATGTTGCAGCAGCTCATGAGTGAATGAGCATGGTGCAATAAAAGTACATTTTTACACTTACATTAGGAGCTGCCACCTCAGCATGCATTCAAGTTCTACAGAGTCTTGCTAAAGACCTGCTACCTTTTTTCAGGTGTTTTGTAACAGGGACACATTTACAAGTTTGACATGACATCGGCCCTCAAGGACTGGAGTTTGACACCCCTGCTCTACACCAATGGTTGCCTCTGCAGTTTCTTATCCCCACATTAAAAAGCCTTAAAGAAAACCTAAGGGCTTATGCTCCTTACTTCCTGCCTTATATATACTGCTAGAGTGGCCAAAGTTTAAAATAATAAAGTCAGTGTATGTAAAAGTAATCCATGTGAGCTAATAGCTCAGGTTTCACACTGCAGTTCAGTTAACCTTTTTATTTTTCTTTATTCATTTCTGCTTGCAGCTTCGTCAGCAACTAGAACAACACATTGAAATCCCACCTGTTAGTGGTTAAATTGTTGCTAAAGTAGGTTTTGAATACTTGTGCAGACATGCAGTGCCAAATTTGTGGAGTACTTTGGTACTTTGTGGAGCACTGCAGAATAGTTTTTCCCACAAGTGACTAATATAAAGGCCAAGAGAAAACTTTGTTAATATTAGATCTGTATTCTGGTATTCAACTAATACCGGAATTCTGTTAGTGATAAAAAAAAAAGTATCAGGGAAGAAAATCCACTTTCTGTAGCAAGCAGAAAGGGACATATGTTCTAGTAGATGGCTGCCAGCGACAAAGTTGAAGCCAGTTCTTGATGGGCCAAAGAGAGCATAACACAAATCTTGTACAAAATGAAAATAGTTATAATAGTATCGTTTTGCTCCAAGCAAGAATGACTAATTCTGCCATAAAATTCTCCACCTTAGCTTGTGTTTGTGCCCACAGTCACTGCCAGCAATGTGTCACTTGTCGAAGACATCACATTTGACAGGCTCGTGAATGTTGCGTGTCATCCAATTCTGTTAAAGCTTGCTGCAGTATTATTAATGTTGACAACATATCTGACAAACAGAGAGGATTCTGTCATTAGCGTCCGCTAATTCATGCATAATGAAACACGCTGAGGATTAGTCTAATTTTCCTGCATGGTAATACGCGGGGTCTGCGGAAGTTTGCGTGGGGGGGGGGGATTTTTTATTTTTTTTTATAGTTCCAGTCAAGCATCTCACCGAGTCATAATGGGATTAAATGAGTGTGGTTAGCTTAGTACGTGTCAATATGCTCATGGATATGGTGAGAGTACATTAAACAATTTAACATGCCTGTGCATCACTCACTTTAATGGAAATTAACAAGAAAACATAAACAAGTGGTGAATATACAAAAGCTAATGTTTTTATTAGTTATTTTATTGTTTTTTTGTATGTTCTGACGTGTGAATCAGTCCAGGCTAGACGCCAACTAGTTCATTAATCTGGTTAGCGAAGCAGATTGCAAACAATTCCTCATGCTTTCTTTAATGTGTATTTGTATGTTTGCATGTGTCCCAGCTCCAGGACGCTTCAGATTCATTGTGCTGTCTCTGTCAGAGTCTCATTATAAGGTTGATTAATAGAATTACGGGATAAATATGTGTGGAAATCAAAGTTAATACTACTTCTAGACAGAAAAAAAGAGATAAGATTCAGAGAACATACTTAGTATTTACTGACAGCTGCATTTTAATCATAACTGAACACTGCTTCACAGCAGCTTATTATATGCCAACAAAGGATGGCATGTTGTTTCCAATAAACAGAAAATGTTTGCTCAAACAAAGCACGCCTAAAAACACTAAACTTGATTTTCATTCACTTATTCATATACTGCTGCCATTTGAGAGGGTTGGCAACTACTAGGAGCAAGTTGCAATGTAGTAGTCACGTCAGCACATGAAGGGTCCAGGGACTGAAATACTGAAGCACCTGAACACTGATCAGTGGATAGAAACATCACTACAAACTTTTGACATAATACTGAAATGCTGATGTGGCAAATGTGCTGTTCCTATTAATGATGGGTGACATCAACTTCATACGAAGCCCAAAACATGATCGGTGTTTTTAAAACAAAAATCAAAACAAATTAATTGAACAATGAAGTATTTTTGATTAAAACTGTTTATGCCACTCAGCATCACAATTTCTCTGATATTCATTTGTGTGTGTGCACTTTTGTTATACTGATACAGACACGATATTCAGGCAAGATAAACAAACTATAGATCAAAACAAGTTTTGAATGGGACCCAAAAATCTGTGATGTTTGGTATGAAAAAGTACACCTGTGTGTGCTCTCTGAGGAAATCTCAAGAGTGCCTAAAGTAAAAAATGTGCTTAATGGCTGTAAAATCTGCTCTGATGCATAAAGGAGATAAGTTGTTTGTTGCTGTTCCCAGTGATGAAAATAGAGCTTCAAAGAACATCTCAGGTCTTCAGCGTAACATTGCATACGACCAATTCAATGACGCAAGAAATAATTCCATATAGTGAAAAAAATAAAATACCACAGCAAGTGCAGTATGTCTCTTCACATAACCTCCTTTTTGAATGGGTGTTCTGCCAGAAACTGTTAAGTGGCTTCCAGCAAATTCATTAAATAACATAAAAGGCAGCAACCTACAAAGCCTTAATCCAAAAAATAGGTCAAGATTTTTAAAAACAGTTTCATTTCTTGCGTCCTTTTTATATATTTTTACATTTTAATTTTAATTCAGGTAAGTAGATCTTTATCCATAAAATATATAACACGCGATTGTGTAGAAGATGCAGTTTTCATCAGCAGTAGTTTTTGTTTTGTTCAAGACTGTAGCAGCACAGAAAGGATTCAAATTTAACTCAGTCTCTTTGGAATATGTTCATATTAATGCAGATCGTTCATAGCTGACTCTGAAATCATTTAAACAGCCTATGCACTGCAAGTTCCCCTGTTGCAAAGACACGGTGGAAATGCAAACAGCGTTCTTTCCTGCTCTTAAAAAAGACTTTAGCTGACAATAAGCTGTGAGAATTATGAGAATGGTGGTTTAAAAAAAGCTTTCCTAACAAACTAAAACAAATTTTTGTGAGAAGGACAAACTTCTATGGATGAGGAAAATTGTTAGCGTTAAAAAAAAAAAAACCCTTCGGTATTACATTGCTTTTATTTCCCTGAGAACGTTGCGGAAATTCTCCACACAAACCTCCCTGGTCGGTTGCTTCATTGACGCGAGTTCCCAGGCTTCCTCAAACGTCTCCTCCGAAATATTCACACCAGCATTCCTGAAGATTGTTGCAATCTGTAAGAAATATGTCAGTAACAGTAAGAAAGATTCAAGCAATGAAGTCAAGCAGTGAAGCTGCTCAGGCACACTGTTGTCTGCCATTTCTTACTCATCACTGTCATCGCTCTGTTATTCTTTCATAAATGGAGTCTGGCAGCCCCCAACTCTCTATGGTAAAATATTTTTAAATCTGGCAGGCTGATAACAGAAAGACCATAATATGTATAAAAGACTGGACTGGACTATAGATGGTAACTTTGACGGATTGGGGTTGGTATTTTGTTTGTTGAATCTTTGGTTATGTGTTTGGAACCAGAATGGCTCATAAATGGACAAGAGTGAGGGGAGGCTACGCTATTAGCTAATGCAACCAACCTGACTTAGTAAGCTGCATCCACAGATTGTTAATTAGTGCTAACATAAAAAATTTGTACTTCAATTTAACTGAAAACTCATGAGTGGAGACCTCTTGGACAGTCTTGTTCAGTAACTTGAATTAATTGAGGTTAGAAGAGTGTCTTGGCACCTACGTGACACTCAGAGCAGCCATGCACTTAATTATTCCTACATTTGGCGTTTACAGTTTAAACTAGTTATTTTTAAAAATATTCTAATAAAGTGGGAAATTAGCTGTGGACACCAAAATGGTTTATATCTGCTCTACTTTAAACATGAGATTCTAGAGGAGCTGACACACTTCTGAAGCCAGCCTTAAATGGTCTTAGAGGAACTGCACTTTCTGGTACTTCTGTTCTGACTTTATTTTTCAGCTCTCTGGAAGGACTCCTGATTACTTTCACCATTTCATTTGCATTTTATACTGTATTTCTACACCTTCCAGGGCTCTAGACTAACTTGTTGCCACGGTTGTGCTGGTGCGACTTTTCTTAGGCGCACCAGCACAAAATTTAAGAGCACCCAAATTTTTCAACTGCACCGCTTAACACCGCAGTTTTACACTTCACACTTTTTGGGGGGGAAATTTTCTGTCCATACAGACAATATTGATTTGCAAATGATTAACTAACAATCTTGTCAACACAAAGTTCTTTATTTGGAGCACAGTTCTACAAGAAAGATAAGTTACTGAAAAAGTGCTTGTGCTTAAAATGCTTTGGCAATATTGTAGACAATGTTAAACTTAATCATCACATTGGCCTCCTTTGACGACCTGTTTGCTGCTGCCTGCCACTGAAAGGCAGTGGGGAGAGGGGACACTTGGACAGTGCATTTATCGCAGCATATAATGTGTTTTCTGGATACACTGTGCTTTTTCAGCGTTCAGAGATTGATGGCTCCGTGTCAGAGCACTGGCTATGAATTTCAGGCGGATCAGGCCTTAACTTAACAAAAAAGTTATCAATAGTTCTTTTCATCTTTTTTTATTACCCACACCTACATCCACTTCTGTCAGGCCTAGGCTACTCACTAAGGCTGGGCATCGTCACTGATTTCTATAATCCATTCGATTCCGAATTACAAGGTCCCGATTCGATTAGATTAATTTTTACCCAGACAGTCAGAAATATTATAATTCTGATCATTTATCAGTACTGATACATGTGAGGCTTTATCAGAGGTGTAGCATCACAGCAGCAGATGCCTTTGTATCAAAGTAACTGAGGATAAAACACAGAAAAACATGAAGGAGATTTTCCTGGCCTGGCTTTTTCTAGCAGATAACCTTGAAAATATACTGCAGTAGTAATTATGCATATTTTTAAAAGTTTAAATTTCTTCAGTATTGAACAGCAGAAATTAAATGACCTCTGATGAGAAAGCCAAAGTAAAAAACCCCCAAAAAAAACAACAACAAACAAACAAACTAAAAACAACAGCGTGATTTTTATCGTGGTGAAAGCAAAACAGCAAAGGTAAGAGGGAATTCATGACGACATTTATTAAATGTGAAGCGTAGTTTGGGTCTTGTTTTGCTGCTGGTTCAGTAAATTTGGTTGGAGAGAGACAAAACCTGCAGCTCAGAATCTAGCACAAAAAAGATGTAAACACAAAGCAGACCGATGCTTCAGAATCAGCGAGCTGTCGGCTTTCAGCCCCGACGGCATGTCCATGCTGTCAGGTGCGAAAGCCGAGAAAGAGAAAGCTGATTCTGATGCGTCGGGTCCAAGCTCTGTGTTTACATCTTTGTGTGGAATCCGTTTACCTGCTCTCATTTACTGTTTGGTGGTTGTTCAAATAGTTTTGTGAGCTTTAACCTGAGATTCTGCCGCAAAATACATTTATATTTAAAACTCGATTCAAGATTTAATGAATTGATATCGCTTTATTCCAGCTACTCACCTCTCTCTATCCACCTGTACTTTCAAATGTACACACGAAATTGAAAAATTTGGTTGCTGGTCGCACTCTAGAGCCCTGCCTTCAGTAATTTCACATTTAGACGTATTTATGCATGTAATTCTTCCACCATTGTGGGGGGACACCAAGTCATTCCTAAGCCAGCCAAGACATGAAATCTCTCCAGCAAAAACTGTCCATAAAAACTGAACAGAATCAGTGACAAAAGGCAGCCCTGGCAGAGGTCAGAGTTCAGCATCCATGAGAAATGAGTTTGACTTACTGCCAGCAAAGATTCTGAATTGATCTTTAAAAAACAAAGAAAAAAGAAAAACTCAGACATAAGCCTTTCTTAGGCAGATACATTATATGGGCCAGACTTTGATGCAGTAAATGAGATTACCCACATCAGTGGTGTTTATTTTATGGAACAGACCCCATTGTTGTGCATCAACTGACCTATAGTGTAATAACTTTTTAAACGCTTATCTCACTTATCCTAACTTCAAAAGCACAATGCTGTAATAACTTTTTTCCTCTGTGTCAGAAAAAAAATGTAAAATTGTTTCTGTTGGCAAATAATAATAACAATAATGTTCTTTTTCATACAAATAATAAAAGATGGTGAGATTTGAAAGATAGA
>NW_005187539.1:346493-348721 GCF_000239375.1 Pundamilia nyererei | reverse complement strand
GATTCATAATCCCTATAAACACATTTTGAACATGTAGAATCTGTAGGCAATGGGCAAAATATTTGGTACTGGTTTCTAGTTTCATAAATAACAACCCTTTGAACCCATACAGACTTCGGTATGTGTTTAGAAGTGTGACACAAGTCTGCAAAATGAGAATTAAAGCTCTATTACTTTGAAAATCATCTTACCACAGAGTCACACATCACTGGCTTTATCTTAAAACCAACAGCTTGACTTCCTTACTACCAGCACTTTGACTTATCAAACACAAGTTGGCAACCTGTTGTGAGTCTATTCATACCTTGTCATAATGTCTGAATGCCTTTAGCAAGGAGGGGAAGTTTTCAAAGTTGACCTTCTTAAGGTGATGCCTCACTGCATTCACCAGGCTGCGCTGTCTGTCTGGGCCTCTCGTGTACTGCCGTGGACCTGTGGAGTAGATCAGCTCTCCAATGCCTGCAAAGGAAGTATTTGTTGTCTTCAACTGAAAAAGCTTTTTCTAAGGACACACCAAATATTCCCGTATGTAAGGCGGGAGAACATTTTTATACAAAATTTACCAAAATCATCCGGTGGTAAGACCATTCCAAACGTGTGATCAGGCGGAACAGGCAACGTTTTTTCTCTCCTGAAGAACATGAAAAGAAATGGGAAAATTAAATAAAATCTTAGTGAGATAATTACAGGTCTCAAATGTTTCATTACAGACAGTTAAAAAAATAAAAAAAATAAAAAATAAAAGTACTTGACGATGGTTTTGCCCATTTGTTGTGCTATCTTCTCTCTGTTCCCAGATCTCTTCCAGGCAGCTGGATTGTAAAACCTAAGAAAAAAATATGAACAATTTGAGTTGGTTTTCACTTTTTAAATTAGAAGGACAAGGAGCAGATATGCAGTGTTAAGGAAAAACAAAAGAATTTGCTGCATGGCCACTTTATTTCGGTGCTTACTTCTGTGATTCACCCAGCCAATGAAGAGTTTTGCCAAGATTACGGCCATCGTTGAAATGAGGTGTGAGGATCCCAAACCTGCTGTCTTTACTGTAACGAGTCCTGTCATAATTTCTATTAATTTGTTCACCTGGAATAAAGTAAGATAATCACACTGTGGTGAAAATGATGAAATGAATTCCAGAAATAGACCGTTAGTGGAAAGAGTAAAGACAGCATCAATAGTATGATTTTCTTCATTCTTACCAACAAAATAGGCATTACGGCTACGGATGTAAGCATCATGTGCCACCTCAGCTTCCCTCTCTACCTCCTGTGCTGTTTTTGCAGGGTTAATAATCTCACGCACACCCAAACCTTGATGAAAGGAACGGGAGATAGTCAGAAAATATATAAAGAAATATAAGAAAAATATATAAATATAAGAAAACTTATAATGTAAAACAAAAAATGTAAAAGTTTTAAAATGTTTCAATGACAGCACACAACCATTACAAACTTAGCCTCCTGGGACCTGGTGTCCACATATGTGGACATCACATTTTGGGTTGTCTAGACCAAAATACTAAATTTTGCCCTACAAGAGCCCGATATCCACTTACAAGGACATTATACTGCCACTGTTCTATCAAAATTTCAAGTGAATGTCTTCATATGTGGATCACATTTTTCTTAGAAACAAAACTCAGGTAAAAAAATAAAAGAAAATCACGTAATCCTTTGTTTTTACATTCATCAGGTCCCAAATAGCTCAAATAGCAAAGAGAAATTAAAAATGCATGCCATGAGTTTCGGTCTTAGGAGGTTAAACCAACTTTCTTGTTGTTTTATTAGCTTTTGACTTATTTAATGTTATACATACCTTTTGCTGTTTTTACGCCAAATGTAGTTTTCTCATTACACAATGGGGGGAGTTCAGAACGTTGGACACATGATCTGCCTAGAGGAGCCTTCTTATTTGAGGCATATACAGATTCACTTAGTTCTTGTAACTTCTGCTGGAACAAGGTCTTTGGGGATGGATTTAGCAAGCTTTCACTCTGTAGGAATGATGTAAAACGATTATTGTCGGTCAGTATTCTAAATGTGTCATTGTATACTTTAAATTTTCTACTCAAAGCAACATTGTGCACCAGCTTCCAAACACGGTGACATCACAAAACAGATGTGAATACAGAGAAAACTCCAGAAAGCAAATAGAAAAACCATCATCAATGTCTGCTTCTTAGGAAAATTCAATTTGAGGGGTAACATAAAATCATGAAAAAAGCAAAT
>NW_005187539.1:328044-345506 GCF_000239375.1 Pundamilia nyererei | reverse complement strand
TCAAAGAGGAGGTACTGGTCCGTGTGTGTGGGCTTCCGGTAAACTTCAATGTTGAGGTTGCCATTCTCTTCAATGTGCACAGCGCAGTCCTGTATACTGTATGTGTGTGTTTTGAATGTGCACAAAAGTAGCCTTATATCTGATATCTGCACTCTAAAGCTTGTCATAAATCATGAAGAGTACAAACAAAAGTAAATCATACACATTTGAACACAAACTTAACAGGGATAACAAAAACAGAATAAGTGAGAGCCTCACTGTATTTTAATCCAGGATAGTTTGAACTTTTGCCAATGTTTTTGACATTTTTTTTTATCATAAATTGATGTACAAAAGGTAAAAATTCACATATGAGCATCCTCCAAATCTTGAAATGAAATCTATTACTACTTTATCAACTGTAAGGTGGTGAGACTTACTTCCTTCCATACTTAAGTCACTAAAGTCAAAGTCAAAGTCCAACTTAAACAACAGTACAGTTGTACACAGTTACATACAGGATATTATTTGTAGCAAGTGCTAGTTTAAGTGCTAGTTCAAGTGTAACTTTTTATTGTGATTGCACAGTCATACTTTGTAAAATAGTGAAGGAAATTGTAGTACTACCATACATCAAAGATGTACAGCAGTATAAACAAAACAAAATAAATAAATTCCATATATATGGAATAAAAAATATACAGTGTGTCCAGAAAATTTTATATACTATATTATATTTAATTTTCTGCACTGTATAAATGCCATTTCATTTATTGTGTCAATTCCATTTAAGTTATATGAGCCTTAAATCCACTACCAAGCAGAGCAATACACGAGTCATTGGTCATGATCTAAACAAAATATCAACCTATCAAATTTCAGTTTAGTTAAAAACCTTCCCTGTTGTCCCTTTAACAATCACAGGAAGCTCATACTCACAGTGAGGGGTGCTTTGGTGATGACACCATGAACAAGAGTGCTGCCAACATCTGGGTCATTTGCCTTCCCTGTGTGGACTCGGATAGTTCCTGGTCCGGGCTGGTTGCTATTGCGGAATTTCCTCACCACCGGTGGAGTCGTGGGCTGAAAATTACAGGGAAAGAGTTAACCCACAATTTCACACATTTTGTCTAAAAAAAAAATTAATCTGATTAATAATCCCAACAGATGTAAAACAACTGTTTCAAACTGAGATAATAGATAGAGACGTCCAAAGAGCTTCAAGTGATTTTTCCGGGGGGGGTTTCACTTGGAAGTTATACTTTCCAACAATTATCCCCACTTCCGGATGCTCTGAATGCCATGTCTAAACACATAAAAATGAACTCACTCTTTCCACTTCTCGTAAGCAGATTTTGACACTGTCTCCTGGAGGTATTAGTTTCCCGGCCTGCATTAAAGAAAAAAAAGTTCACTATGGTTAATATTAGAGAAATAAAGGTCTATTTTACTAAAACAATACAATAGCAGTACGATAGCACAGGATAAGCTATCTTAAAAAAGACTTACTTTCGGTATATTTCGGATTCTGTCAGTACATTTCACTTCGCTAGACGTGTTAATGTCAGTCATAATGAATTTAGATAGAGCCTTTGTAAAGTTTGTCTCTAACTAGGTATGGGAAGTTTTTAAGGCCAAACGGGTTTCTGTCGTGCTCGGACGCAGAGCTGTGCACCTGTTTAAGTACCGTTGCCTAGCAACATAGTTCAGCAATTCAACTTAATACTCTAGTTTGGTTTAAAATACCTTTCAAGCGAATCAAAGATTGTGATAACCAATGGGGAGACCATGTGAATGACTAACTTGTCCAAAATAAAACACATTGTCTAATGTATTTATTGCTTTGAGTCAGTGGCATTAACCTTGAACCGCAATCCCTGCTTTTAGCTCACTAGCTTAAAGATAAAAAAAAAATGTAGATACTCTCTTTTGTTATTTTGGAGACAGACATATTTCAATAAATTTGGTATGAATCCTGGCGTGTGATTGGTTGGCCACCCTGATACGCAGGCGGATTGTGAATTCCAGTCATACGATCTGTCATCATCCTTCGTACAATGCGAAAAGGGAAGTTGAAAGAAGTGGGAGAGCGAGCTCGCTGAGCCTTATGAAATCTAACGTTTCAGCAGCTGGTTGGATACTCGACACACTGTGAACATACGTTGAAGTACTGCAAATACTGTCCTGGAGATACCTTTACCATTAACTACGCTCCTGTTTTTGATAGGTAAGTAGCTAATATTAGCTTTAGCTGACTAGCTGTAGGCTATCTGGAGGGCTCCTCCCGATGCGGCCGCAGCTGAACAACGTTAGCCTGCCCAGTACCTATTATTTGGCTAGCTAACATTAGCTAGCCGATACTGGAAGGGCCGTACAACTTAGCCTAGTTAACGTTGTTCTGCTGATAAATCTGAAGGTATCATCACGTTTAGATTACCCACACATTAGCATTAATCCACTTTTACTCTCACAAACAGTTGCAGTTCTCTTTCAAACGCTGCTTGATAAGCTACTTCACTAATTCACCGTCACGGAGCTAACGTTAGCTAGCTGTCAGTAGCTGTACACACCCAAATCTCCATCATCTGAGTTTGAGCATTTTCAGAACTTATGTAAGTGTCATATTTAGTGCGTATAAGCTTGATTGGTATGCTGCTACCCGCACTCACGCCAGCGTTAATCAAGCGAAATCATGCTTTATAACAAACGCAGATTGGGTTTTGGACTAGGCATTTTGAACTTATGAGCTAGCTATGTTGCTAACGCTAGCAGTTGCTACCAACTAAAACGATCCACTCGGCAACAACACAACAAGTTATTTGTGGTGATCTCTGTGTCGTAACGCGATTTCGACGCTCGAAGTTGACAGCAATTATTTTTGGAGCGATGTTCTGTGTTTAGTTTGATGGTGGAAATGGTTAATGTCTAGGTTACAGAGGTAATCTGTTGTTGTGGCTGTTGTTTGTTTGACTACAAAATCATGAAAGACAAACAACAAAACCACTAAATTGACCCAAATACTTTTTCCCACACATGTGTCCAGACTGGTGGACATGTGTCCTCTTTCTGTCTGCCTCACGTAGTTGAAGCCACACACACACACGTTGTTTGTGTGTGAGTGTTGGGGTTTTCACTGCCAGAACAGTTGTTGAACTTGCCATTTGTAATTGTTGTTGAACTGGTACAGGGTAATAAGCTTAGAGGCACAAGTATAAATATATGTATGACATCAGTTTCCGAAACTTTGAACATGCTGTCAGGCAAAGTTTTCTCTCTCTCTCTTTAAATCTGGTATTGCTGCTTGTTACTATAGCGGACATCCAACTAATGTTTGTAGCTGAATGAGAGTCCGGTAATTTGAAATTATGTGTAATGTGTCAATTTGTACCAAACTAGAGTAAGTTTCCATTCATGTTTACGGGATTAGCCGTGGCATTTTGCCTTTGGATTTGGACTTCTTATTTTAAAAGAAATATAGTTAAAACAACATTATAAAATTTAACAGATCAAATATCAGTTGCCCTGATACGCAGCTGTATACGCATCTCTATGCATTTAAAAAAGTAGTTTCCAGGAGCTTTTTATGAAGAGTTCTAAAAGCGGTATTTTTAGATTTAGGAATGGTGGTGTGGGTCATTAACCAAAGGCTAAAGCTGAATAATTTAAAACACTGATCAATTGCAGGGTTTGTCCTGGTTCACAATCTGCCTTTTAGGGTTGACAGTTGGTCTGTGTATTGATAAAATGAGCATGTTACATTACTTAACCAGGGGGATGCATTTCCCTTTTTCTTTTTTTGTTTTTATTTTACTTTGGTGGCTTCCAGAGATTTTGTCCTTTCCCCAAAGTGTATTAAATACAGGAAAAACCCTGAACTGGCACTTTGGTTTTTGCAGGGACTAAATGTTTTGCAAAGGCAAAATTACCACATAAATTCTTATTATCTTTCATTTTTGTATCAGTTAATAAGATCTTCTTTTATAATGACACCTTGCTTTATTTTCTTTCTCCTGCTAAGGTGTTTTTCTACAGTTTTTCACATCCCGGGGACGAGACCAGACAGTGTGACATGGCAAGTAGAGGCGGAGCCACGCGACCCAATGGGCCAAACGCAGGCAACAAGATTTGCCAGTTCAAACTCGTGCTTTTAGGAGAGTCCGCGGTGGGAAAGTCAAGCCTTGTACTTCGTTTCGTTAAGGGTCAGTTTCATGAATTCCAAGAGAGCACAATTGGAGGTACGTAATCCTTACGTCATCATAAGTCAGTGTTGGCGTGTTTGTTTTTGCTCTGTGAACAGGCCATCTCTGAGACTTCCAGTAAACCACATAATGGAATATTTACTAAATGTTATGCTTGATAACATAACGGCTACATGCAGATAGCTGTACTAAGAGTCATAGTCCCAGAGCCTAAAGTTCATTTAAGAAGTAAGGCTATAGAATCATCAAGGTGTGTTGGAGTAAAACAGAGAAAGTATCACCAGGGGAAACTGGAACTCCTCAAAAGAGCATGTAGCCAGTATGAGATTCAGTTGGGAAAAGGGGGAATGTGAGGAATTGTCAATATAAAAATGCCTTATTAGAACAGGCAGCTATGCAAATATTTTGGTCCATTAGGTTACTGCGTTTTGGTTATCTTGATAATCTCACCCTCAGCGCCAGGTGACACCTTTACTGTACTCACTACTGAAAATAATCCAATCATCCTGCCATTCCACCACTACTAGTCTGTGTCCAAGGCTGTGTGTTAAGATAAAAAAAAAGTCCTTTACAGTCAGTGGTCTGCTGGCATTAGCTGATTGGGTAAAAACAACATTTAAGTGTTATTCACAGTTCTCATTTCAGTTAAAACAGAGCATAGTTTTCAAACTAAGGTTTAACATGTGGTTTAAAAGTGCCTTTGAGCAAATTACACCCATTTTGATTTTGGATGTTTAATGTCATCCCCAAAGTCATTCCTTTGGTTTCCAACATTGGGCCATGTCACCTTGACTGAAACACATTTGTGTAGCTCAGTATTTAAAGACCCACTTGTTACTGGTCCGTCTGCTTTGTACCCCTGCAGCTGCCTTCCTGACTCAGACGGTATGTTTGGACGACACAACAGTCAAGTTTGAGATCTGGGACACGGCCGGTCAGGAGCGCTACCACAGTCTGGCTCCCATGTACTACAGAGGTGCACAGGCAGCCATCGTGGTCTATGATATTACAAATGAGGTTGGTCAGATTCCAGGCTTATGTCTGTGTAGCTGTTGGCACACCTGTTTTCATTTACCTTTGCTAGCTCAAACAACTTTGTTGTCGAAGATGAGGAAGTAGTGGGGCTTTCCACCTTAATATTTCTAAGCAGTGGTTAAGCTAAAAACAGAACCTTATTTTGGTATCCTGACACATTAAGAAATGACTCATCACTCAACAGACAATGTTTTGCAGACAGTGCTTAGACCTTAGATGTCTCCCGGGGGCATTGTCAGGGACGCGTTATATGTCAGCATATTTTCATGACAAAGAGAACATATTATTCTCTGTTTAATATGTAGACAGTGTGCAGGTTAACGATTTGTCCTGTTTCCAATGTTTGTCTGCTTCAACAGCCCTAGAGGGAACCTATTATGCTAATTTCCAGCTTCATGCTCCTATTCTTAACTCAGAGTAGCTTTGTGTGATTCATAGTTCCAGATCCTCCTTGTTTACCTTCTGCTGGACATTAGTGGGTGTAACCTCTCAGCTCTTGTCTAGTCTCAGCTGAGACGAGCTCTTTTAACTTGCTTCCTCCGCCCTTTAACAATAAGAACTTAATTTGTGTAGCACCTGTAAATGCAGAGTTTACAAAGTGCTGTGACAGCCAAGCAAAAGCAGAATACCAAATTCAAACAGAAAGTTGGAAATTAGGTGGAAAACATTAACCTTAAAAATGGAAGAATTCTAACAAAAAATATGGAAGAAAATTAAAAAATGAATCTCAAACAATTCTCAGTCCTTGTAAACAAAACGTTCTAACAGCAGGTGGGTGGAGTTTGTGTTCAGTCAGAGCTGTGGGCCTGATGTGACCATAAGGCTGATTAATACTGACAACATACAGGGCCAAGAGTAGAACAGAGTGGCTGAAAGAGAGTAGCCTGAAGTCTGAGATTTGGGCTCACAGGGATTACTTTCACAAATGTCGATGTCCATTTTTGTGTGTACTGTGGAGATCCAGCATAACAATATCCAATGAGAGAAAAAAGGAAGCACGATAGATAGCATTTTAAACAAACTGATAAATAAATGAAACAGCTGCCAGTAAGAGAGCAGCTAATCTAGTTTTATCGTACATATCATATTACCTGAAAGTTGCATTGCTTCCTGGCCTCTGGATGCATGACTAAAATGTGGATGTAGAGAGATTATTTTTCCTTTCATCTACTGTATGTATGTGGATAGGTGTGAGTCATTCTTGTGTAAAAGCTAATACAAGTCAAATCGAATATAGAAGAGAGCAGAGTTTAAAGTCAGCATTATTCTCTCCTGTAGGTTTTACTTTAGTGACAAAGTCAGTAGTCGTTCCCCTTATCTTTTAATAAAAGCAAAGCACATAAAGCTAAAAAGCGCTTTGACATTTCTTTATTATTATTAAAGGGGGTAATCTTTTAAAGCACAGGTGTCGAACTCCAGGCCTCGAGGGCTGGTGTCCTGCAGGTTTTAGATGTGTCCTTGATCCAACACAGCTGATTTAAATGGTTAAATGACCTCCTCAACATGTCTTGAAGTTCTTCAGAGGCCTGGTGATGAATTAATCATTTGATTCAGGTGTGTTGACCCAGGGTGACATCTAAAACCTGCAGGACACCGGCCCTTGAGGCCTGGAGTTGGACATCCCTGTTTTAAAGAGATCGGGCTGAATGCAGCATTTGTTTATTGTGCTGCATAAGTCGTTGTAGTACAGCCTCTGCACACTGTGATGTTTACTGTAATATCTCATCAAAAGCATCACTGTAATGACTGTGTCCCCTGGAACATTCTTTAAAAGATAGACAAATCGGACATCATGGGAAAGTCTCCCTGTTTATCGTCCATCACACAGGCCTTATTGCTATTTTCACTAACTGAGCCCCTCCACTTACCCCTCCCTGATCTGTTTTCCAGGAGTCATTTGTACGGGCAAAGAATTGGGTTAAAGAGCTTCAGAGACAAGCCAGTCCAAATATCGTAATAGCCCTGGCTGGGAACAAGGCTGATCTCGCAAACAAGAGAGCACTGGACTTCCAGGTTTGTCTTCTTAATTAACTTCAAGATGTGCGCAGAGCCGCAAAGTCATCTTCAAATGAAGTAGACTTTGTGGCAGGATTTGTTGAAGCTAACAGTAAATAATTCTTGGAATAATTGTTGTTAATAATCTGCCGAGAGAAAAACATCCTCTGCTTGGAACATGCCTACTTGGCTTTCTCTGCTGCTTCCTTGCTTTGTCAGTTCAAACTATGAAAAACTAATGATTTTGGTGTAACCTTCACAGGATGCACAGTCATACGCAGATGACAACAGCTTGCTTTTCATGGAAACATCAGCGAAGACCTCTATGAACGTGAATGAGATTTTCATGGCCATTGGTAAGTGTCTCCGCCGCAGGACTTCAAATATGAAGTGAAATACTGCTCGTGACCTTCAGAGCCAGTCACTAGCTGTAGTATTTAAGCACACTGAAATGTCTCTGAAGTATCCTTACTAACAGGAAATGATAGTGGCTGTGCACCTGTCGTGTTGTGTAAATATAATATTGTAGGATTCATCTCAGGGTGTGCATTTGTATGATAAAGTGCACAAGAGGCTCTTACTGCCTTCATCCAAGTGTGCATTTGAGTGCAGGTTGTGTAATATTAGGCTACCGTAATGCACTACTGGGCAGTCGGTTGGCTTCAATCCATAAACCTGGCAAATATTAAATGAGTGTGTGCAGTATTTATATGCAGGTGATCATCTGTCATTAATGAGCTGGATCAGTGAAAAAAAGCCGCTGCAGAGTGTTAGCAAGAACCAGCGGGTTTTAAAGTGAACTGTGTGGTTTGTTAGCAGCTGCTAAATGACTCGTGTATTCACAGATAAATGGTGGATACTTGTAACGCGGGATGTTTGCAACTAGGTCCATAGCAGTTAATCCATCAGGTTCTGAAATTATATGTTGTATAGTGCTCACTCAGTCGTCCATCTTTATCCCCGATTGTTGAAACTTTGTCAGCAACCTTGAGTAATGTTGCATTTGAACAGATATTGTAATCTGAATCTAGTTTTGGTCTCAGAGAGTTGACGCGCGGCTAAGCTTTCATGTTGCTGAAGGAAGTTTGAGAGATGCAGTCGGGACTGTGATGCAGCTTCTGAAAGCTTAACTATATTTAGTTGAGTTTTGTATTTATTTAGTCTACTCGGTGGAATGTCTTGCAGAATGTGGTGTGCCAGCTGGCACTGTAAAATGCAGTTTGAGGTGTAATCACTGAGGCAGTACACAGTTTGTCCACCAGAGAGCGCTGTCAAGTTATTTTTAAATTGCGAAAGGTCTTGATTAGTTGCTCTCAGTTCTGTGGAAGTGCTTTTTGCTTTTTCATCCAGATGTTTTAACTGATGATGGACACACACTGTGTGAGAAATTCTAAACATTTAATAGGCAAAATAATATATTATCAGAAAGTATTTGAGAAGACTATAAGCGGATCAGTCCTTATAAAAGGGAGGGGGAAAAAATGGAAACCATTTGGCTGTGAGAGCGCCACTGAGGTGTGGGGCCACACCTATCTTCCGACTAAACCTTCATTTTGATCCTAGCCACGCTCCTCTAAAGTGTCATGACTAGGTCATGGCAAGTTATGACATCGTGTTGACAAAATCTATCCCTGGACAAATTAACACCCGCCAAAGTACTTAGAGACCTATTGTAAGAACTAGCACAAAGGTGGTTTTCACATGTGGCCATGATGAGACAATGACTCACAGAGTAAAAACAATACCAGTCATGTCTGCATGGCTGGTAAGAGCTGTTAGCTGCATTCCTGCCCTGACATTAGCATTGTTGCAACAGTTGGGGTGTGACTGTTCACACAGACATATAGGCTGTGCCAGAAATCAGTGCTAGATACTTTTCAGGGGTTTTCAAAAATACATTTTAGGGCTCATATTATTTGCTTAGTAAGTTAATTAATATCTCAAAGCGACTTCTCATAATGTTTCTTCACCCTGACACGCTGCTTTGGGAAGGAAATTTGGACTTTTGTGGAGGGGCAAAAACAGAGAGGGAGGTCGTGACAGCATTATTGCAAAGCCGACTCGAACATGAAAGACATTTTATCTCGAATATATCTCTGAAAGCTAAAATTACAACTGGAAAAAATGATTAGGTATTATCTAAAATGTATCAAAAATAATGGGCTTATTTGAAGTTACTCTTCAAATAATTTTTGATGTAATCACCTGTCAGGTTGTGGTCTTTGCTTGTCTAAAATTTCTGTAGGTGCATTACTGATCCGCTGTCTTTCTCACTGCAGCAAAGAAACTACCCAAGAATGAGCCTCAAGTGACCGGAGCCAGCACCGGACGGAACCGGGGAGTGGACCTGACAGAGACTGCTCAGCCCACCAGCCGCCCATGCTGCGCTAACTAACCCAGCTCTTCCTGCTCATGCTCCCCACACAAATGCACTCTCCTCCTTCTGGCTCCTCCCTTCCTTCTCACCTGAACAACATCTGGACATCGGGCTGCTTGGCTTTCTGACGTCAGACCTGACTTCAACCTCACTCCCCTGGAATAGCTAAAAGACTCTGTATAGCTGCATTTCTAATATTTTTTTTTTTTTTTTGATGTTCTCTCTCTTTTTTCTTTTTTTTTTTTTACTTTTTTTAAGAAGTGTATATCAGTATAATGGATGCATGTATCACTACAACGCCTAAAGGAAAAAAAAAAAGACAAAAAAAGAAAAACACATTTTTATCTCATATTCACTTGGAAGACTAACCCTGGTTAAGAAAGATGAGCGAGTGAAAAACCCGTGAGCGTGTGATTATGTTTTGTATGAGTTTCTGATGAGAAGGTGTTGCCACTTGGCAGGGTCGGCTTCTTGTTGCCCGTGTGTGTGTGTGTGTGTGTGTGTGTGCGCACGTGCGTGTGTGTGTGTTAATCTTTTCTTTTTGGTTGGGGTTTTTTTTTTGTTTGTTTTTTTTTCTGTGCTCACTATTTGGAAAAAAACAAATTGTCCCCATCTTGAGATGCCTGGATTCTCAGACTGTTTGTTGTGAGCCACTTGGGTGTCTCAGTGGTGCCAGGAAATGATTATCGTGCAAACCAACAACCCTTCCCTCCCTCTTCACATCTGTTACACAAGAAGATGCATCCCTCCAGGACTTCATTTAGGGGAGACTGTGGAAAATAAATTTGGGTACTGTTTGGTGTTTGAATAAATTCTAGCATGAAGAAGAAGAAGAAGGAAAAAAGAAACTGTCTTTATAAACATGTGACTCCTGAGTATGTGCAGCCATGCATAGAGCAACGCTTGTCAGATTTCTGTACATCATACCCAACAACAAGCCTTCGTGGTGCCGAAAATGTGGAGTTTGAACAAAGAGGACTTGAAAATTTGACCTAAAGAAGGCTCTTATGTTGTCATCACAGTGTCATAGTAAAAAATTGGAGTGACATAGAGAGAGAAATCAACAGGAAACTGTAAGAGTGCCGAACATTCTGTTTTGTGTTTTGCAAAGACTTGAATGTATGACTAGCGATATGTTTAAACTTTCAGCTTATCTAACCTGCTCTGTTTCCATTCAGGCCAGTAGTCAACCTGCATCAGTTTGGGTAATGTAGATGAACGGAGGGGCGTGGTTTTAAAAATTCAGACGGCATACAAACAGAAAATTGGACTATCACCCCATGTCACGAGTCTGTGGGGGGGGAAAAACGAAAAACTCTAATGTTGTTATAGGGTGCAATGTCGCAATGTTGTCTTCTTCCTTTAGTACAGCTTGCAGAGCTCGCAAGCTCACCAGGAAATTTATCTAGAGATGCCGAACAATTGTACAGTTCAGTATAGGTCTGCATTTTTTTTCTTCTTTTATTTACATTCTAGACCTTGTCACAAACTGGTCAAATGTTAAGCAGTGGTGGTCTTTTTAGGTATATGTAGTGTTATTAACAAAATCCCTCTCTGGTGTCTTGTTACTTTTCTCAGAAATGGTCCATGGTCGTGTTTGAAAGGAACTTTTATTGCATTGCACAGTGTTGATCATGTTTTAATTATTGATGACTGCCCTTCGATTTTATATGATGGACTGTATTGGACTTGCTAACCTTATGGCTATAAGGAAGTAGCATAATTAACCTAACTGGTGGTCTCTCTTACAGCTCAATGAATTTTAATGATGTAAAAACAGCATTACTAGTGATGGGCTGATCATTTTGAGTGTCTGAATACAACTTAATAAATCCAATAAAGAGGTGTGTTGTACAGCTTTTTGCTCTGAACATGTTGTGATATGCGGAGCAGTCGGACACTGCATGTCAGGCCCATATCCTCGTGAGTATATGATGCAAAATGTCCAATTTGGCCACATGTCACATTGAGTCATAAGGAATCTCAACAAAAATGACTGGATCTATATAAAATACTTAATAACTCATAACGTTCTGTGTAATCCTAATAAACAGGCAAATCAGACCAATCACAATAACCTCTTTGGCCTATCTTAGCTTGATGTCAAACAGAACTGACATTACACCCCTCCCATTGTAGAAGAGTTAGTTAAGGTTGCGTATAATTACCAGGTAATTGTTTTCTAGCATGCCAAATAAACTAAACAAGCTATCAAGATTAAAATGATGGGTAGAATATCAACTTTGCAGGTAATTTTGTGAAATTAAAATACTGAATGCTGGATGTTATGGAGACACAAATGTCTGATGTGCCAGAAGACCTGACCAGTGTTCTGCATTATCTAAACCATTTAAAGTCCACACCTCTGTGGCCAAAGCATTTGGCTCCTTGTTTGCATATGCCGTCACCTTTGTTTGGTTTTTGTAGTACAACATGCACATGTGCACATGTGGCCTTCCCGACACACCTTCCAAGGAATTTGCATCTCCTCCCAGGATCAAGTGAGTAAGCTCCTGCTTGTATGAAGTCACTTGTATACTGTACATATTACTCATATAATTATTCTAAATATGCAATAATTATTATTCCGTATAGTGGATATAAATGATTACTATATAAGTTCAAAATTCCTGTGAATTTAGCTGTGCATCTTCCTTCTTTGCAGTGACCCACAAATCACTTGACATAGAAAAGGTAAAATAAATAAATAAATAATGCTGAGATATCCTGGTTTATATATTCTGTAGTACAGGTCAGCATCAAAGTCTCAGTCATTAAAATCACAAATTATTAAACTGATCTTAGTTAAGTTTAATTGCAATTTCAATCTAGCGGCAGAATAACTTGCAGCTTCTTCAGGCTGCAAGTCAAAGTGATAAAGTGATACATTTTGATGCGTCATTGCTGTGTGAATGCTGCATCTTTAAAAAGCTTTAAAGTGACTGGTTATGTGTATGTGGCTTTTACTATATGGTTAATATTACCAGGGAAAGTGCTCATGCACTCATCAGTCCATTCATTAGCTACACTTTGCTAATGCCATGCTGGTTCTTCGTTTGCCTTAATTCTTTATGGCATAGATTCAGCAAAGTGTTGGAAACATTCTTCGGAGATTTTGGTCCTTCTTGACATGAGATCATCATACAGTTGTTGCAGATTTGTCAGCTGCACATCCATGAACCCCTGTTCCACCACATCCTAACGGTACTCTTATTAGACTGAGATCTGCTGACTGTGGAAACCATTTGAGTACAGTGAACTCACTGTCATGTTCAAGCACCAAGGTTTGGACAATATGAGCCACCACTGTGTTCATAAAGGCATAGACATGGTCAGCAACAATACTCACGTAGGTGAAATGATGCTCTTTTGGTACTAAGGGGTTCCAAGTGTGCCAAGAAAATATCCCCAACACGAGCATCCCCAATATTTACACCAAATTCTGATCCATCCATCCAAATGTACATACCTTAGGTTACTTGCTATCAGTTGAAGAAGTCCATGTCTGACCTCTGACATCCACAAGATATTTTCACCCAGAGAACTAACGCACACTGAATATTTTCTCTTTTTTGGGCCATTTTCTGTAAACCCTAGAGATGGTATGCATGGGAAAATCCCAGTAGATCAATATTTTCTGAAATCCTCAGATGAGCCGTCTGGCACCAGAAACTATGCCACTCTAAAAGTCCCTTAAATCACATTTCTACCCCCATCTGATGCCTAGGTTAAACTTGAGCAAGTCTACAGGCCTAAAGGCATTGAATTACTGCCATGTGATTGGCTGATTAGATATCTGCGTCACTAAGCTGTTGAACAGGTGCACCTACTAAAGTGACCGGTGAGTTCAAATGTAGTCTGCTGAGGTCAACAGCTTGTTTTGTACACACATATTAAATTTCACACCTCCAATTTGTCACACTTGAGCTTTGAGTTTTGGTCTACACCCATCCATTCGCACCACCATCCAACCGAATTTTCTCACTTGAGCTCACTTCTTGTCACTTCCAGGCTTCAGTATATATTCCCCATCTTCAGCCTCTTCTCTCAGCATCTTGCTCGATGACATCCTGACACTTCAACAATCTCTATCCTTAAAGTCCACATAGATGAGTCATGTGAACTCTCAGCCTGATCACGTTTGGATAGGACTCAAATTACAGTTCTTAAAACCTTATTAACAGCTTGTTCATCGAGTTCTGCCCACACACTGCAGAGGCACGAAGCAGCAGATAGAGAGAAGAGTGGTAAGGCTGTATAATACAGGGATAAATATCCAATTAAATTGGAGGCTAAAGTGGCAAAAAACCTCTTGGAGAACTTGATGATGCTCCTCAACTTGACAGCACTGTGATAAGAGGTTGATTGCACAAAATTACAAATCATTCCCTACTGGTACAAAGTCAGTCATTTAAAGATTTCAACTTTCACTACAACATCATGGAGAAAGAGTTTGCTTTTGCTTCTCACAGTATTTCTATAAAGTCTTGTCAGTCCACTGAACTGTCAGACGTTCTCAGAAGCACTGTTTCTCCAATTGTAGTAAAATTTGAAACAATGTATATTTTAAGATACTCCTGCAGGAGGTAGAACAAAGCACAGCCACATTTTTGCATATCCTCAAAGGTGTCTGAAGGAATTTTAAGCAAATTGTCATTTAAAAATATTTTACTGTACAATCAGTTGCATCAACAGATATTAAAAGAAAAGAAAAGAATAATAGATAAATACATAAGTACAAAATAGTGCCAAGCTGTTATGATGTGCTCTGTCTGAACTCATGTTAAAAATGTGGATAAACCAAATGATTCACACTACTTATGTCATTTCTAGCATACTAATTATACACTAGTTATGTATTTTACTTCATGTAGTAAATTATTTACTCAACTAATGTATAAGATAAGTAATAGGTGGTTCATCTTTCGATTGGCTTTCAGAAGATGGGCAAGAAAGTGACTTGTCCATAGTGTTGGCAGCAGAATTGAGTCCAACAGCATGGAAAAGTAGAACTTAAAGAATAGACTAGAATCCCAAATACAAAGAAGACATGCAGGCAGACAAGTGGAGGATGCCATCCTGTACCTCCTACATAGAGCCCACTCACACCTGGACATGGGAAAAGGCACAGTCAGGATCCTGTTTCTTGACTTTTCAAGTGCCTTTAATACCATCCGGCCCTGTCTGCTTCGGGAAAAACTAAACAGGATGCAGGTGGACCCCTGCCTGGTCGCTTGGATCTCAAACTACCTCACCGACAGACCACAGTACGTCAGGCTGTGGTCAGCAGCACAGGAGCACCACAGGGAACTGTGCTGTCCCCTCTTCACCCTGTACACCTCTGACTTCTGCTACAACTCTGAATTATGCCATATTCAGAAGTTTGCAGACGACACAGCCATCATGGGGTGTATCTGGGATGATCAGGAAGAGGAGTACAGAAGTCTGGTGAGGAACTTCGTCACATGGAGTCACACAAACCACCTGCAACTCAACACCTCAAAGACCAAGGAACTGGTTGTGGACTTCGGGAGGTCCAGAGCAGGTCCACTGCCAGTTCAGATAGAGGAAGAGGAGGTGGAGGTGGTCAACACGTACGAGTATTATGGGCTGTGGGTGTACAACAAACTGGACTGGTCATGCAACAAGCGTATTGTCTACATCTATCAATAAATCCGCTTATGCGGTGAAATATTTTTATTCAAGAATACATTTCATAGTTGTTATAAGTTGAAAACTGCATCCGTAAAAAAACAAAATTATGTTCTTTTTTTCTGCTTCTTTTGGGCTTTCTCTTCATTTCTAGAGTCAGTGCGCGGCACTAAACCTTATTTACCTCACTGAAATGCTTCAACTCAAGTATTGATTTAGAAAAATAAAACAAAAATGATTTTTTAATATTGCATCCTCATCAGCCAACGGAAAGTGCTCCGAAATAAAAAAAAGGTTTATAAATCTATGACAACTGGAGGAACTCCGTCTGCTGATGAAGTCTGATTGTTTATTCGATCAATGTCTGTATAACTGCTATTGAAGGGACTTGGTAGTGAGATTGCGGTTTCCACTGGCACAAATTCACTTGTACAAAAACTGTCGATATGGATAAATACAACTTAAGAAATTACTTTTTTTTTACAACACATATTTTAAAGTTTCTTATATTTTGAGTGTTATTCTCATCATTAGAAATTATTGACGTTTTCTGTTTCTTGTCATGTTTAAAAACACCATTACCGACAAAGATGAGTGGCATTCTGCTCTTGTCGCAGTGAAGCCTCAAGTTTTGCCAGAAAATCTTCAAACAAACGTTGGGCCAGAATGTGAGTCACCATGTCACATTCTGCTTCACTGGAAAAGCTGTCGATACACTTCATCCAGAAAGTTAAAGCCGAGCCCTTTGATAATAAGTTCAAAGATAAAATGAATATTGACCACAGTTTGTGATTGCAATCTTTCCACTGTGAGATTCTCACTCTTGACCTTCCACTGTCAATCAAGCCCACCAGATGATTCTGGAAATTTTATTTATGTCCAGGGAAATAACTTGAATCATCCTATGGAAGGAAGTTTCTCCCTCTCTGACCGAATTAACACGGACTTGTTACTGGTTCTCTGAGCTCTCCCTTTGAACAGGCCTTTTTAAGTGGGCCAGAATCTCTCTGGTGGTTTTCTTAGGAGAGGAAGTTTTGAAAAACTGGTCCAGAACTAATACTGTCACTTCGCTTGGAATGGAAGTCATAGCAGAGGGCCTTCCTTTAGTGTGTTACATCTTCAGTGAACCAAAGGGTTGTTTTGGTTTCAGTTTTCAGTCTAAAAAAGCAGCAGTTTTCACTCAAAAAGCTGAGCAGCAACCCCCAGGGCTGAAAAATGAAGCCAACAGAGAAAACTGCAGTACCTCAAATGGCCATGTGAGGCTCACTCTAAACAACACGATTAAAGACTTACAAAAAGAGTTTTGGCTACTTGAAGAGAAGCAAACGTTCTTTCCTTTTTAGTTACCAACGGGCAGCAGGATGAACTACAAAAATAATTCTAGTTGTATAGAAGTCTATACTCACTCTCAGTACTTACTTTCATGATGAGCACATCCTGTCAGTCGTTAGTTTCAAGCATGGCGTTCCCCTAAAGAACAGCAGGGTTTAGGGGACAGCTACTTTGTGATTGATGGTGATCATCGGATGTCTTCTGAGTTAGAGCCATGTCTCGGGCCTCACATCAGGTTTGTAAACACAGAGATGGCGACAGCCAAAATGTGGAACTCGTAGATTCTCATAGAAGTTCTTTTTTGAATCTGCATTCCTGTCTAAATACTGAAAAATCACTCCACGTCATGCCTGACTTGATTCCCTGGATCCAGTCCATATTAGCCTGTGATGTTTTCTCAAGAACTTATTTTTATTTCATATATATTTGTGAAGATATGATAGAAAATATCAAGTTTTGTATCATGTATTGATAAAGAAGTCTTCCAAAAACTTGTGCATTCAGATCCAGAACAAGCTCAAATGTCAATTGTTATCGTTACATTTTCAGGCAAATCAGTCCTTCAAAAACAACTTTTTTAAACGAACCACTATCAATATTGTAGCAGATGAAACGTGAAGGTGATGTCGGGACTGGTTTTGGTATCTACAGATATAATGCTCACTTCTCTGGCTTCAGTGAGGTACATTTCTTTTTGCCTAAAGACGCCAAAGTTTTTGATTGATTGATTGATTGATTGAATCTTTATTTTGAACATGTTGAAAAAGTACAACAAAATAGAATTAAAAGAGACAAATGAACAAAGCAAAACAAAAGGAAAACGAGCAACCACAACTCCAAATAACTTTCATGTTCAAAAAGGAGCAGGAAGAAGCATAAGCTTATTTAATCCC
>NW_005187539.1:324716-326003 GCF_000239375.1 Pundamilia nyererei | reverse complement strand
TTAGAGCACAAGGCCCACCCTTAGATGTCTCTGAAGTCTGAACCTTTGACATTTCATGAAGGGAAAAAAAACACTTCAGAGAGGCCAATTTCAGGATCATATCTGGTAATCACCGCAAAGATCCAGGAAACAGAAAACTCCACAGCTCTCATAGGTATGTCTATCCCACACAAATGATCCTGTAAATGATTGAACCTGTTATGGTCATTTTCAGCTCCATCTATTTTTATTTTTCCTCTCTAATAGAGTAGCTTTGGATGATTCTTCTTTAACCATACTGAAAAAAAAGTAAATTTTAGCTCCCTTTTAACTTCCCTGCCAGAGATGATTATATTTAGGTATAGTTGACTTGCAATCATCTCTATGCATATGCATATCTTATTATTTTAAACCATGTTTATTATTCTGACAGATACCAAGAACAACAAAATATCAGGAAGAAGAAACATGAGAAGCTCAAGAAGTACCAAGGGCTGAGAGAGGAGCTAGAGAAGATGTGGAGTGTGAGCAACAGTGGTCCCCATGGTAATCGGAGCACTCGGGGCGGACCCCCAAACTAGGTGAAAGGCTTCAAGGTCAAAGATTCCCTTCAGGGCCAATGGGGAATTATATAGGTCTGCAAAATGTATTTAGCACACAGTATTAATACATCAACTCGTTTTGTTCTCATTCAGTTAGACACACGCAATTCATCCTTTACCACTTTCATCCAGTACTGTCTTTCATGCTGGTGACCATGTGGGGGCAGCAATGCACTGTATTTATCTGCCATTATCCTCAGTCTACACATCCAAAAGGAATGTTTGACAATAAATACATTTACTGCATTGATATTCACTTCAGTGGCAATCTGTTTTAGGATACATTACGTCTGCAGTTTTTAAGTAGAGTAATTTACCAGAGCAATCGCGTTAGAAAGTCAACAAGTACCTGCAACGAGAGAAACGTTCATTATTCACAAGACCTCTGAATTTATCAATAAGTGAAAAGACAGTATGTTCATATTGGGAAATTGCACATAAGTCCACAGGAACACAAGTCACTGCATGTCCTGGCTGCACTCATGGAGCAGGACGGTTTTGTCTACTATGTGTAGGTAAAGAACAAAAAACAATAGGAAGTCTATTTGGTGCTGAGCCCAAGAGAAATCAGCCATTAAATTAGTCAGTGAGTTTGTTTATATAAGCCATAACATGAAACCGGTTTAGCAGCAACTTTGATTGACTTTGATTATTAACTATGTATCAAATATCACTTTGGTGCTATTGGTGTTGCCAGAAATATTAG
>NW_005187539.1:301829-323176 GCF_000239375.1 Pundamilia nyererei | reverse complement strand
GGACTAGAAAAGCGCTATACAAATGCAGGCCATTTACCATTTACCATTCATAACAGAAGCAGGAATATGGTTACAAAGGTTATGTCGCTTTATGGACATGGCATGACTTATTGCAACCATGCACAATGACCTGTGATTTGGTCAAGACGGAGATCACATCAGCACCACAATAATGATAATAACACTGACTCAGTCTGCTATTATTTTGAGATTTAATGGAGTCAAGCTGCCAAAGATATCAGATTTTAACTTAGTAATTATTGGTGTCAACCATTTTTACAGTGATACAGGACATATCTACAGGACTTAGGAAAAACAAATGGCTAGCTAACCAAAGCTAACCATATTAAATACTTTAAAACATAAAACATACTTTTCTTATAAAAAAAAAAATCAACATACCTTGGAGCTAAGGAGAGCTGTGGTTATTCAACCAGACCAGCTACAACCTGCAGAAGCCTGAGATTACAGACACAACTCACAGTAGCTCTCTTTAACAGAGCAGCTAACCTTAGCTCGGAGAGTAGAGGCAGCAAGCTGACCACAAATGGGTTATTAAATTAGCAATTAAGTTCTCAACAGTTCACTCAACTTCAGTGCTTCTTTCAACAGGCTTAACTGCAGCTCTGTCACTCAGTCAGGTTTAGTGAGTTTGCTGTGGGAAATGAGTCTCTCCTGCTGTGTGAGAAAAGTTGCTGCAGCAACAGAAAAGTGGTAATCTCTTTACTTTAGTCAACCAGAAAGTGTGCAGAGAAGCTGAGGGTGCACTAAAGTCTCCACTGAAAGAGAAACAGACAAACTAGGAAGATGAGAATTGTTGACATGTGTTTATTAAAATTCTTTAATTATCACAGTTATCATTAATACAGATGTATTATAACAAAGCACTGTTTGTTTGTTTGTTCATCAGAATTTTTAAGTTAAGAGACACTGAAAGTTTTGGTGTAAAGTAGGTGCTAGTATCTCTGTAAAACTGTATAACTGTTACAACTTAATGTCCACTTTCATCCAAAACTCCACAAATTTGAAAGATGAGCACTCACTGTAGTACTAGTTGGTCCAGGAGGAATAAAAGCCTGAACTCTGAGAGCTTTAGTCCATCTCTCCACCAACTGACCTGACTGAAATAAGCTCCATAAGCCTTACCAGAAGATAAAATCACTCTCTAAGCTGAGCTGTTTTCACTCTGCAGGAAGGTTGTATTAAGAGATTGTGATCTCCCCGCCACCGCCCACCACTGCCACCTTGCATAGTACCAGTAGATCTTTCATCAAGTATTCCCAGCTCCTTAACAGATACTTTCCCTCCATATGGGCTAAATTAAATCTGCTAATGTCTTCTACCTGGGTACTTATTTGGTTCCTTGAGGTGAAATGGAGCAGTGTAAGTATCTATACCCATCCTACAGGCTGATGTATGAGTCAGTCATTGTCATGAAATCTCTCCTTTTACTAGTTTCCTGTCCTTGAAATTTATAGCACCTCGCAAATGTGTTCATACACGACTGCTCATGGTCGGACGGTCAGACACACTCGCCGTGTGTTTATAGCTCTGTGTTATTCATCAGGGTCAAAGTATTCGTCTCGCTTGACTGACATCTGTTTGAGCCAATTATTAATTGCTTGATAATTGATGTGCACATCATATAGGCAGGGATATTACTGAGGGGCTTAGGTCACTCAGTAATGCACGTTAATGGTTACCAAATAACCTCTGCAGTACTTGATACTGAATGCTCAGGCATCCCAGAAATGATGACTGCTTCATGTTGAATGGAATAAAATAGCATTTTATTGTCATTGTACATGTGCAATGGAATTGTGGATTCAATAAATCATTGAATCATGTCGAATAATAACTCTTTATGTTCAACACTGAAAGCCATGAAGGACTAAAAGTGATAGGCTTGACTTTCACTCATTTGTGATCATTTACTTTGAGTACTCACGCCATAAATGCAGCGTACCACAGATAACTCCAACTATAAACACTTCATTTACTAAATTCCTTCGTTTTAAAACAGTTTCATTTGATATTTTTCCTACTGCTTGTGATTGTGTCCGTGATCCAGAATATCCATATTTAGATGAAAGGTTGGTTTGCGAAGCTGCCGCTAACAAGCTTAGTGAGCAACGTGTTTTTTTAAACTGACGGTGCACATACACCATCTTACTGCGTCCTACTGCTGGTGCTAAGTCTAATAAAATAACCGAATTTTGAGCACTTTCTCCTCCAGTCCACATGTGTCCTCTGGCATGATACTGAAATATCCAAGCTGCATCCATTAGAGTGTGTCTGTGTGTGGATAATTAAGGTAGAATATGCTTGGGTAGAAAAGTGCTTTAGAAGTGCTTGTGTATTTACCTATAGAGAGTAAAATTGTGAACCTGTCCGTTTAACGAATGAAGCTGGGGATTGGTCTGGTGTTGTTACTCCAAAATATTACATATTCTTACTTTTTAGAAAATTTATGCATTGCATTCATTAAATAATCCCTGGAGACATCAATTCACTACATGTGACATGACTTTAGCATTAGATGTGTTACACAGCCTAAAATATATTGTTAATTTTTAGTTAGCAATATAAACCCCTCTTCTAAATGTGGGAATGGCAGATCTTCAGTCCTCACTGGATCCTTGTCTCGCAACAGTTAGTGCAACCTGGCTTGAGTTTATGTTTCCGCTTCCCTGTGAGAGAGATCCGTACCTGTTACTTGAGATTTTGAAAACTGTGGAGAGCCACAGGCGAGTCTGGGAGTGTCACAGCTGCTCTGATCATTTGGAAACTTTTGTTATTCGCTGTAAATAAACACACTACACTATGATTCAGAGCGCTGTGTGTGAGTCCTACCTGTGTCCAATCCATGATAACAACACTGACTCCAGATCACTGTTTCCTGCTGAAGATCAGGTTCTGGCTGTTTAGCAGGGTTCAACATACAGTGAGCTTTAACATCACTCTGGGTTCTTTGCTAACTTTGTACAGTGGAACACCGGCTTACGAAGACCCCATTTAACGAAAAATTCAAGCTACAAAGGCACTTAATGGCAATATGCCTGTGTAATGAAATCCGCTGGCTCTGATTGGCTGAGCCCAGAATGCCCAGAATGCCTTCTGAATCATGTGATAACCCCTTGGCTTTCGTACTTGCGTTTCACTGTTCCACGTGAAAGACATATTGTTGTTGCAGTTAGCAAGTAGCCTATCGTGCATTAACGTAAATGTCAATTTTAGTTTTAATGTTTAGAATTAAATTCCGTAATGTTATGTACATGTACGCGTATGTATGTATGCATACGTATGCTTTCTTCAGCCTCCACCACCTCTGCCACCTCCTCCTCCACCAAGAACTTCGTCTTCAGCCAGCATCGCCTCACTCAAAAGGCGATGGAAAAAGGTGCTTCGACTTATGAAAATTTTGACTTACGAAAGACCCTCTGGAACGAATTAATTTTGTAAGTCGGGGTTCCACTGTGTATATATATACTGTATGTAGTTACTTTAATGTGGTGACGTCCAGTAAAAACAAAACTAATGCCTCAAGTCTTCGAAAGTTGTAGATTGTTCCTCCTCCCAGTGAGCTGATTGTATGTGCACGGATTTTTGTTTCTATCCACCCATCCTGCAGATAATTAAGTAAACTTTGCAACACAGGTAATAATCTAGCCTTGTAACCGTGATGTGATTACTGATTTTAGCACAATATTGGGTTACATTACTGTGTTGTAGCAGTGGAGCTGAAGTTGCCTGTTAGAGAAGATGATCATCTGCTTGTCCAGTCAGGGGATAACAGTTTGTTTAATGACCTCCTCTCCACCACAGCTTCATAATTGTCCTGATTGAAGCCAATCGCAAAGCCCAATCAGTAAGGGTGTTCCAATCACCAGCTTTGGTTACATTGTATTGTGTGGCACTCCCTACTGAGGGACCTCATCTGGACTACTTGGGTCCACTCTCATTAGCTACAAAGTTACCATACCTGACATACATGTGAAATGAAATCCAAGGTAACATTTCATGAATAAATAAAGTTTCTTTAGATGGTCCAGTCATGTTTTTTTAATAGTCACAAAAAAATCAAACAACCATCAGTTTTAAGTTCTTGCACTGGGTTTCTGTATGCCTTTGGTTCACCCTCAGTAATGATAAATTCTGAGGGTCTGAATTGATCAACAACCTCTGGATCCTACAATTCCCTCAATTTCAGCTCAGGTTCGAGTTTTATTAAAGCCTCTTTCCTGGTCACTATTTTTCAGCTCCACATTATATCCTGTTCTTTCTGTTAAAATTCGATGACTCCAAGTTGAGATTTCTCAGCGGAGTCATTCAAGTTAGGCATCAACGGGTAGAACATTTCCCTGTCATAACGTTCGATTGGGGGAATCGGTTGTTAGGTTTTGTATTGTTGATTGTCATTTATGCTTAGAAATATTTAACCATATATGCTTCGAGGTGTATAATCAACTGTGTAGTGATAGGATGTGTGATCTTTAACAGGCTGCAAAGGCTTGGTGTGTATTCCACACTGGAATGCACACCTACATCCTGGGAGCATGAGAAGAGGTCTACCTTGTTTTATTGTTTTATGGCAGGATAAACGTGGCTGTATCTGTTTTAGGCTAAGTGCCTTTTGTTTAGATGAACTGTTGGACTTCCAGACCAGCAGGTTTAGGGAAGTCATTTATGGGGTCACACTCTGACCCCCCCCCCCCCACACACACACAGAGTGTTCTTTGTTCACATGTATACCTATGTAAGACGTCATATGTTAATGAACCTATGCATATTCATGTAACCCCAATAAAAGAGCAGTGTTACAGGGGAGTGTCCGAGAGTCTGATGGAGGTCAAGTGGTGGGACGACACTTGGCTCCAGGCAGGTCTCCCTCATGCATGAGTAACACGAAGAACTTTGCCTACTTGGTGTTCAATGCTTTTGCTGTGTAATTATATTGTCTTCAACGTTCCAGCGAATAGGTTCAAGCTACAAACCTATCATCGGTGCCCTGTCTTTAGATTTTTCTCAGTAACCAGAGCAGCTTAGAAATAAAATCTTATGTTTTTCCTCACACGGATGCATTAGCTCTGGGGGAGCTGGCTCATTCATTTTCCATTTTGTAAAGATCATATGCTTCTCAGTTTTATTTCGTTCCTTTTCCAGCTGGATGCCATTGTAAAGTCATCACTAAGAACTTCCATTCAAAGTCAGGAAGAATTCAAAAGCAGCATTTGGAGCTGTTAGAGGACTTGTCATTCACTGCCCTCAGCAGGGTCTATGCAGCTCTTTTAGGCACCTTCAACATTGATTCACAGAAGAGCACAAAGCTTTCTTCACACTGCCGTGTGGAAAAGGTCTCATATGTGCTATGCGGCCATCATTGGTTGATTCTGTGCTATTATGAATCTACAGTTCGTGGGCTGCAAACACCACCAGAGTCAAAGGGAGGAACGTGGTTACACGTGTCACTCACAGTTACGAGAGCAGGCAATGCTGTCTATATTCATGAGCACTGTGATAACATAGCTGTCAGACTAGGCCTTGAAACTTTTTTGATTGCACTCGTAGTGTTCATGTAGCTGCGTTGTCAGCAGAGATTTTTCAAGAGCCAGATGGAAGGTAATATCCAACAGGGAGACACTTCAGAACCTTTATGTTATTAAATTTAATCTGCAAGTCGGGTCTGTTTTTCAGTTTGGTTACTTTGACCAAAACACATTTAAGTTCATTTTAATTTATACTAAACAAAACAAAAACAAAACATTTACACATTCCTGAGAGCAAATTGATACAATTGTTTTACAATGGTGTTGATAGGGTTAAAAAATATATAATTTTGGGTCAAAATGTGTAATCTGTGATCATAAACATTTGTAATCTGACTGATTGTGACTGATGAAAAATACAAGTATGCACTGCTGACTTCTGCTTCTTTCTAAATTTATATTTTTCACATAAACATTTATGTTGTGCTTTGTGTTTGAGCGGTCGAAGTCACGAGAAGCCAAAAGATTGTAAATATCTCATTAGTTTTTAAGCTGATTGCTTCTGGTCATGAATTATTAAGTTTTCCTTTTACAAAGTTGAGCAAACCCTGTCAGTGGGTCATTCAAATGAACTCAAGCATCATTAACGCAGCCTATTTAAAGCAATCAGTGATACAACTTCCAGCCCTAGAAACAAATGTAAACACTTCTCTGTTTATAGAGTAAAACTGAGGCTTTGTCAGTGATGGAGAGGTTGGAAAGCCCCTGACCACACAAAAACAGCAACTACGCTGCTCATTGACAGCTTGGAGGCTCTCCTCTCCAAGGACATTTCCAGGACTTTTTTTTTTAATGGCATGAAAAATGTTTTGTATTGAATATATTGGCAAAGTGGTGCAGCAAGTACAGTGTATGCAGGCCCTTTACTCATAACAGCACACAGGCTTTGGCACAGCCATATACTTAAATGTA
The DNA here is from genome assembly GCF_000239375.1 of Pundamilia nyererei. Lineage (NCBI taxonomy): Eukaryota > Metazoa > Chordata > Actinopteri > Cichliformes > Cichlidae > Pundamilia > Pundamilia nyererei. The sequence goes on along the minus strand of NW_005187539.1, from coordinate 316,718 downwards.
CACCATTTCAAATGCAGGGATGAAAACAGTTCGAAATATTCCAAAATTACCTAAAACCGTAAACATAAAGAAGCAACAAACTCTGTCATTATGTTCAGGCTAACCACTCATGTTATTATTGTGCGACAAAGACATAAACAGAAGTTAACAGCTAATGCTGCTCTATAGTACAGTGAGTTATTTTATATTGATATTATAAAGTCAGTTTGTAGCTGTGTTTGCACTGCAGAATTTGTGCATATCACAGGTTTATTGTCCTTTTGCAGTAAATAGCAAACACCAGAAAGGCTATTGGGATAGTATTAACCCAATATCACCAAAGGTTGTGCCTGATTTGATTAAATATGTACGAGTGTAATAAACTTTTCTTATCCTATAGGCGTGGTGATCTGTACATGACACTGCTCCATTTTACAAGTTCTACGCCAAAAAAACTTTGACAGCAGTGGCCTAAATTAGCTTCTTGGTACCATGGGAATTTGTTTTCATGGAAGGTTGGTGAACCCAACTCAAAATGAATGTATATAGGATGTTCTTATTGCAAATCTACCATTGAATACTGCAGGTGCTGCTATTAAAAATCATTCCAGTGTGACTGTGTGTGGGTGGATATGGATGGGTACATGGTTAGTGTGTGTGTGTATGTGCATGTGTTGTGCATTTCTGTGTTTGTACAGTTTGAGTGTGCGTATATTAAGTCACCTACCGTTTGCACTGAGCCTATTTTGAGCTTTAGTGAGTCTCTTGAAAAAACTGCAAAGGTGCTCTGAGAGCAAACCTTTCAGCGACTCCTCTGCACACTTCCCCTCTTGTTAAATCTTTATCTTTTGTTACTGGAGCCTAAAAGCACTCATCAAAAACACACAGGACACTAAAACCAGGGCGCTTTTAATGCAGGTGTTATTTCAGATTCACAAGCAGGACTGTGTTTCAAGAGGATCGCTGGCCGGGAGCGAGTGTCTTTGTAAACCGTGAATGTCCAGATGAAGTAAAAATGTCAAAGCCTTAATGGACTTGAATGTTAATTGAGGCATTTATCACAATGTTGACTCAAAGCTCTTACAAGGACATGGAAATGGGCTGCCCGGACCTCCCTGGCCCTGCCTGGAGTCCTCGAGGGATTGTCAGCGCAGCTCATGTTGAGTATGTGTTACAACATCCTGAGTGCTGTGGCCTTTAGGGGTTCTCCTCTCGACCGGCTGCAAATGAAAAATGAAAAACAATTCGATACAACTAATGAAAAGTAATGAACTTCTTTCGTGTCGGAGTGACAGGAAAACACAAAGTGATGAATCTGACAGCGTAACCTGGCCAGCGAGCGCACTCCAACTGTGCCAAGCAGGTAGCCTGGCTATAAATCACTTCCCTGTAGAGAGAATTGAAATAAGAGCTGAAGACCACATGCAGCTGAAGATGAAATCATCAGTTTAACAATTCCAAAAACACTGAATGTTTAGTTTGAAATTTCACTGTGATTAGTACCACTGATGCGATTCAGTTTAACACTTTCCTTTCTCATTATTAACTTATATTTATTATTAACTTTGTGTTTTATTGCATTTCCTGCCCCTTCTGTATTCCTGCTGTTTTTGTGCCATGACATTTTCCATTTTATTTTGTGAATCCCTTTATGTGCACGTCTTTGGTTGTTTTCTTTCCTTTGTTTTCTGCTCCACCCTAATCGTTTCCTCGTGTATAAATAGTCCTTGATTTTTGTTTGCCAGCTATATGAACCTATTCTGTATATAGAGGATGGACATAGCTAACATGACAACAGCCACTGGTTTGTGAAAAGACCATTTAAAGCAGGGGTGGGGAAACTCCAAGCCTTGAGGGTCGGTGTCCTGCAGGTTTTAGAGGTGGCCTTGATCCAACACAGCTGATGAAAATGGCTAAATTACCTCCTCAACATGTCTTGTAGTTCTCCAGAGGCCTGGTAATGAACTAATCATTTGATTCAGGTGTGTTGACCCAGAGTGAGATCTAAAACCTGCAGGACACCGGGGCTTGAGGCCTGAAGTTCCCCACCCCTGATTTAAAGCCTCGGCTTTGTTGCTATGACCATCACCACTTTGAACGATGATTGGCTGTTGGTACAATTAACATCAAAGTTACTGTAAAAATGTTATTCATCAGATATTTGCATTAAAATTCTCCAAAAGGGACAAACACAGTAGTGAGATCAACTTCAGTGCCTGCTGCTGGCTTATCTGTCTCCTTGTGTGCCGCATTTAGGTTGTCTTTAAAACATCTCTTTCTGCTAAGATTTGTGTGTAAAAATACTGGGCAACAGATAACTGGACAAGTTATCTGTTGCCCAGTATTTAAAAACCAGATGTCTACAAACTTCTAAAAGTTACTGCGGGCTTGTAAATTTGGCAACAGCCATAAATAACTGTGTGGTTATTATTTTTTATAGGCTGAGCAGTCAGTACTTGCTGTAATTCAGTCATAAGCAGATAACCAAGTCGATGAGCTGATTCTTTAACTCCATTGTTCTCTTTGTATGACACTGTGAATAAGGAAATGTCAAATCTATCAAGGATAGCACTCTTTTTTTAATCACAGGAGCTGAAAATGTCACATCATTATGACTCAAGAGCCATGACAACAGCCTTGCTGGAAAAGAATCCTTTTTATATTGTTGAATCATAATGAGCTGTGTGTTTTGCCTACAGCTTCATCAGGCCTGATGATAATGACATACAGGTTTTGCCCATTAAAAACTAATGAAACAAAGCAGATTTTTCTGTGCCAGTTCAGTCTTTCCAGGTTTTTAAGCTATAAATGTTCTAACCATTCTTGTTTCTGTTACCAGCACCTTATGGCTGTTAATTTCTGCATCAACAAAAAGTGAAAAGTATATTTACCTCAACTAAATACCAGTCATATTTTTAAAAACTATTATTACAGCTGAGGTGGTTCGGGCATCTGACAAGGATGCCTGCTGGGTGCCTCCTGGGGTTGGTGTTCCTGGCATGTCCCACCGGGAGGAGGCCCCGGGGCAGACCCAGGACACGCTGGAGAGATTATATCTCTCGGCTGGTCTGGGAACGCCTTGGTGTTCCCCCGGATAAGCTGGAGGAGGTGGCAGGGGAGCGGGAGGTCTGGGGCTCTCTGCTTAGGCTGCTGCCCCCGCGACCCGGCCCCGGATAAAACGGATGAAGATGGATGGATGGATTGATATTATTACAGTCAGATAATCAGAGCAAATTACCATTTTATTTCTCCCCAGTAGTGAACTGACACACAAAAATCGGCAGCAGCAGCTCAGAGGAATATAACAGTTTGTGTTTCTTTCTATTTGGTGACTTATTGCAGTGTTGCTTAAATTTAATCCCATTCACTTTGCTGTTTTTGTAGCATTTTTTTTTCTTGACATTTTTGTGTGTAGAAGAGAAAAAAGATGTCCTCATTGTTAATGCTCCAAACAAAGCTCAGACTGTGCAGCACAAGCCCTGAGGGGCAAGTTCACAGGCAGGGTTTCCTTGTGTTAGCTGGCTTAATACAACCTAAAATCAGAAGTAATGGATATCATAGTTTGTGGTCGTTGCTAACCCAGGCTGTCTGTTCCAGGCTCTGTTTGCGGTCACACGTAGCGACGCACAGTGCGCCCTGTGCTTCAGCTGAGAGGAACACGTCACACTATGAAAAATCCAAAACAATAATAACATGTCACAAATAAGGCAAGAAAGCAATATTTATTCATACTTCCCCCCTGAGTGCATGTTCAGTGCTGCTGTTCTAAAGCTGCCACGTTAAAAGCTCTGTGACTTTAAACTTGATACATTTGAATATGTTACTCCAGAAGCTCATTTAAGTCTGGCATTGTCCCAAAGTGAAGAGCACCCAGAAAATAAAGTAAAATTAAAGTGAAATCAATTTTCTGCCTCCTGTTCTGTTTGCTGCAGTAAAAGCGTTGTATTGTTATCAGGATGAAGCATAGAAATCTAAACAATACATGCATTTTCTGCATAGTTACTCAACACATGTGAATTCCTGCAGCAACCGTTTGTGCTGTTGTGCTGAAGTCACCAATCTGTGTGTAACATGGCAGACTGGTATCACCTGCAGTTGACTCCCATGTGTTTGCTGTGGGACATTGGCACTAATATGGCTGTGATTGGTTGGGTTGAATCAGAATCAGAAATACTTTATTTATCCCAAAGGGGTAATTAATTGAAGGCATGTGCATTTAATTGTACTTATACTTTACTCTACTTATATTTCACACTTCAAACACTGCTGCTACATTTCCCTGTCTTTCTGCACAGGCCAGGGCCCATGCTGCCGCCTAAAGGTGGGATTGGCGGCCTACTCCGAATGGGGTCTGGGAAAACAACTGCTGTTCCCTGTTGCATGTGTCAGCGTGTTATAGAACATAGCTGACCTGTTGCATAGCTGATCCTTGCCTTGGACTGTGCGTTTTGTTCTTTTTGGAAGTGGGACAGTGACGTGAACTGTTCTGCTTTCCAGTATCAAGGCAACTGTTTCCCCTTAAAGTCAGGTGTTCTCCTGAATGTTGGCCAGGACTAGAACCAGTGTGTTATCTGTGGCTCAGCTGGTTTTCTCATAAGTTAGTGCAGCTGCTAACAATCTATCCCACTCTATATAGGGGCCACTCTTAAAGCATATTAACAGGACGAGTATTAATGAAACGCTGGTGCTGATTTTAAACTCAAACAGCAGGTTAGGTGTTCAGCATGGGTTACACTGATGATTAGACTAGGTTAATAGAGAGACTTTGTGACATTCAAAACTGGCTTTAGGCTCAAAATACAAGTTGGGTCACCTGCCACTTTATTAGGTACATTTGTTCATCTGCTTATTTACTTAAATATCTGTTAATCTAGTAACGCAGTGCATGTAAACATGCAGGATGAAATTCAAACTGAGAATCAGAATGGGGAAGAAAAGTGATTTAAGTGACTTAGAATGTGGCATGACTGATGGTGCCAGATGGGCTGGTCTGAGCATTTCAGAAAGTGCTGAACTGCTGGGATTTTCCCACACAGCCATTACTGGGGTTTGCAGAGAAAGGTCCGAAATGGAGAAAATATCCAGTGAGCAGCAGTTCTCTGGGTAAAAATGCCTTATTGATGCCAGAGGTCAGAGGAGAATGGCCAGACTGTGTCGAGCTGATAGGAAGGCAATAGAAACTCAAGGAACCACTTTTTATAGTCAAGGTATGCAGAACAGCATCTCTGAATGTACAACACGGTGAATCTTGAGGCAGATGAGCTACAAAAGACCACACCAGGTGCTGCTCCTGTCAGCTAAGAACAGCAAACTGATGCTACAGTTCACACAGATTCATCAAAGTTGGACAATGTAAGACTTTGACCTTTTCCACTGAAACATTCAGAGTTTGGACAAATACCATTAAAGTATGGACCCATCCCAAGAATGGCACACTTTGGGCTCCTTATTTCTAGCTGAGCGTTGTTTAATGCCACGATGGCTTGGTAACCATGCAGATCCCTTTATGACCACAGTGCACCCATCTTCTGATGGTTGCTTTCAGCAGGATAATGCACCGTGTCACAGAGCTCAGATCATCAAACGGGTTTCTTGAACATGGATTTAAATCTCTGAGGAATGTCTCCAGCACCTCGTTGCTGAAAAACACCATGAAGAATTGAGGCAGTTCTGAAGGCATGTACCTAAGGTGTACCCAACAAAGTGGTTGCTGATCTTGTGGCTTCTTTTATTTTCAATAATTTGGTCTGTTTAAATTTGCCGACTATAAATTAAGTGCAAAAGTACATAAAACACGTCTCCTGCAATAATTAGTGTAGAAAGGATCATTTGGGATACATTAAATGTAATGTTTGGTAAAAATGGAATTATTGGTAATGTATTGTTTTATTAAAGATAATATTTTATAGAAAGTTTAAAGGTAAGAAAACTGGAGAAACTGGTTGATTACTTAGTCCTCATTTTCCTTTCTGACATTGAACAACAAATAAAAACAATCCCGTTGCTGGGTTCACTTCCTCAGCCTGATGAGAAATGAAAATAAATAGATGCCGAGAGCTTAGATAAAAACAAATACCGAGGATGTTGTTTTACCATTTTCATGCTAATTATAGAGTGTGCAGTGAATTATTAAAAATTCATTTCATGTCACTGTTTGTTGCTCATTATTGAATCCATTGTCTTGAAACAAGCCTTAGATAAGGTTCACTTGGTTTCAATCTGGTCATCAGCTAGAGCAGATTTTCTCTTTTCTGAGTCGCACTCAGACCTAATCTACATTCCAGTGCTCGCTTGGTTGGGCGTCCAGCTGTTCGCAGCATTTTCCCCGCTGACAGAGAAGGAGCCAGGCGCTGTTTTCTGCTGATAGCTCTCTTGAACAGCAGATAGAAAAGCTGAGCATCCCACTTACAGATGTTTGTGATCATCGCTCCAGTGAGATTAAATGCAAGCGAGACGGTGGCCAGAGATTCAACTCACAGAGCAGCGGCCTGGTCCTCAGGCGGCCTGCTGTATTGGTTTTGGAGGGCGAGCAGAGCTTTGGTGAAAAGAAGCTCCCTCGTCTGGGTAGAGAGCCAGTTTTCATGCGTCAGGGAGTTTGGGGCTAGATGTGCTACAAACGAGGGGTGAACGAATGAGCTTATGGTTCTATGGAAAAGTTCACACACTGAACAACTGACTTTAATACCTAGTGCAAGAGTTATGGTGTTGTCGTGAGTTGCAGTCTCTCCAAAATGTTAAAGCTCTCAGCCCTGCTTTGGCCAGTGATTTTGTTTCTTGGATGGAAGAAAGCCATCGGGGCTTTGAGATGTCAGACCTCATTGGTGTATTTATGGTGTGTGTGCATGCATGCCACGCTGTCTGTGAATTCTGCACGCTCACTTGTTAATGCTTGTCTGCCACGTATATGAGTTTTTATTAAAGGATGCATTCGTTTTTATCACGCTGTAAAATGTATTTGTCTTGTTTATTTTGACAGAACCGGATTAATGTTGGCAGAAAAATGTTAATGGCCAGTTACTGTGGCTTTTAAGAACGTCTTAGAGAATAAAGATGGAGAAGTCTTGTCCAAACGGAGAGATTTAGCTCAGTAAGCCACAGCATTGCACTGGCTGACATATTCCTTCATTACCATAAGCACGCACACTCGAGTTTATTTTGACTCATTCCCACATTTGCCGCCCTGCTGCCACTAATGGTTAGAGAGTACCAAATGTCTAATTATTCATGGCTGACAATAGTCCCTTAAGGTGTCTACACACAGTAAGACTTCAGAATTTTGTTTAGTTTACTGCGAGCTCTGTGTGGCATAGGTCTAATAAACTTGTACATGTAGGCTGTACAATGATCATTTCTACTGAATGCTAGACTACGATGACATCATACGAACATAGCTCCTGCTGCTACAACTCAACTTTTTTTTTTTTTTTTCATCCTCTCTTTTTTTTGTTGTTTTTTTGTGTTTTTTGTTCTGACGATTATTACTGACATGGGCTCAAAATGGGCTCTGGCAGGTGGAGGAACCATAAGATCCTGGTAGCGGTTCAGTTTTCAGTGAGGAAAAAAATGAGTCATCTCAAAACTACCAAACTTGTGAGCTCCAATTCACCCAGACTCTGAACAGGCTGTAGTCAGCTGACCTGTGCTGATCCCATAGATTGGCTGCTGGCTCTGAGGTTTAGTTCTCTTTGTGGATTTAGCCAAATACATTTCACGATATATAAGCAGATGTTGCATGAGCTATCGTGGCTACTTTCCGATTGGCAAGTACTTCTTGTGAGCATCATCAGTTTAAATTCAAACTGACGTCTGCCGCCCTTGAACTAACCCGGTATGAGCGACACCAGGCTGTGATGGCTCAGACGGTCGAGCAGGTTGTGTGCTAATTGGACGGTTTGTGGTTTGATCCCTGAGTGTGATTTTTCACAGTGCATAGAACACATACATATGTGTCTGAACACGGCTTATTCTCACATAGCATGAAATTATTATCATTCAGTTTGCTGTGTATGTGTGAAATAACCAGATCATTTTAGCAAAACATATGCAGAGCTGTGCAATATATGCTTGGCGATACTTACGGAGAGAAAAGTTGCGTGTTAAATTACTTTGTGCTTTTGCTTCTGTGCCCTACCTAGATGCTGAAGTGAGCACAACTTTATTGACAACTGAATGGACACAGATCAGGCATGAGAGGAAAAAACCAGATGTGTGTATAGCTTGCAGGTGGGACCATGAGATGAGCTCTATGAGATCACTTAGAAGGACGTGTGGGTAGAAGCACATGCAAAAGGAACTCAGTTTGTATCGTTATGTATTAAACTGCCTGATTTGATTTATTTGTTATTAATTCATTAATTGCTCCCTTTAACTCCAGACAGTGATCATTTTTACCCTCATTCACAGTATGATCGCAGCCAACAGCATCACCAAGATCCTTGGGCACCTCTGGACTAACCAAGAAATTGCAAAGTGGATACTTTGCTTAACACGTCCTAAACTCACCAATGTTTCATTAGCATTTTATCTGGACTACAGTTTCAAAGTTTTCCATTTTAAATGACAAGAAATGACTCTGTGCCTGACTGGCTGGACTTTACATAACTACATTCAGCTAATTATCAAGATCATGAGCTTTGCTGTATTACTAGTCCAATTAATCATCTGTCAGTCACACCATAGCAGCCTGTTTGGGCAAATTTTTGCACTGAATTAATAAGTTTCATGTCACTTAAAAATAAATCAACTGTGCTCGCTAACCCTGGAAAAAAAGCAACATTATATTTCTGATATTTCAGCAGAATGCAAATGTGCCGGTAGCATATTTACCCTCAGGATTATAGATATGTGTCTGCAGTAACACTCTATGATACAAATAAGATGAGCAAACATTCTTCAGAAACTTATTTGTTTTTTGTGGGGATGGTGCTCTGCGATGAATTTCAATTCTATGTTTTCAGTTTGATTTTTGTATTCTGACTGTGTATGCATGTGCACTACTGTCGCTCTGTGTATCCAAACCTTGCAAAAACTAAACAATAATAGAGTGAATATCCTTCATTGCAACAGAGTATATATGTGGTGTTTGTTTTTTTAGGTACAGTGATTTGGGATTTCCATTTACTAATTTTTGCTGTCTCTAGATCGTGTGTTCTGAACTTGACTTTTGCTCAGAATAGATTAAAATAAAGCGTAGAATTCGTTTTAAAAAGCCACGTGAAGCTTAGCCCAAAATCCCAACAGATAGGTGATGACATTTATTTCCAACCCACATCAGCTCAAGGCTCAGGTAGAATATTTTTTGTTGGTAAATTTAATTCAAAGCATACTATTTAAGCTGTTTTACCGGGCCTACAGTTGCTGCGGCATCTGAAAGTCACTTTGCAATCCTGCTCATCTTCTTCATGATGTGTTTGGATCTTCTATGCTCTCCAAGCCTCGCACACTTTTCACATAGAATTCCACTGCAGCCAGACTGCTTGACACCATTTATCTCGCAAGCATCAGTCAGCTGCAAGATGGAACCAACTTAGCATCGCTGTTGAGTTTGACAACATGAAATAGTTGCATTTCCTACTTTGTTCCTTGAAAACTGTTCGCTGTTTTTCAGGTTTCTCCAACACCATCATAAATAACCTCTTTATGTCCCTGTAAATTTTAATATGTGCACTGTACGGCAGTGGCTGTACTGCCAGAGCCAGAATTACATTTTCCCCATTTTGTCACCTTGAAGTTTAGCATGATCTCCAACTCGAATATCCAATATTCTTGATCTTCAACGTGGGTGGGCGTGTTCTCGACACAGCAAGTCTCTTTCAGGACCACGCCCGCTGGCTCTAGCACCACCCATCTCACCCGCCTGCTTTTTATTAAAAATGAATTAAATGCTCGTGACACTTTCCATGTGAGAATCCCATTATGCTCGTATGCGTGTGGAAGGCCTGGAAGGTCTCAGAACAGAGCCATAGCAGCACATATAAATTATTGCACATGGAAATAATCTTCTTTTCACTTTAGTGGTGTTCTTTAGAAATGTTTGAAAACTGGATGAATATTATTGAAATTACACAGCTGTACACTGGTTGATCAAATATTGTTAAGAATTATTCAGAACTTGCTGATGTGACTCAATGTTGTAAGCTCATATGAATACTATGACTGTAACTGTGATTTTATCCAATGAATTGGTCATGGCCACCAGCATTAACAAATTAGGGCTCTTTTATTTTAAACTGTTCACCTTTTACACATTGACAGTTAACACAGACAAGCCTTTGTGGTCCCTCTGGCCCGAGACATGGTCAGTGACAACGTGTGCTGGATATCGACTGGGATGGCTTATGGTGGATGGAAAGCTTTCTCTCTCTCTCTCTCTCACACACACACACACACACACACACACATGCGTGCGCGCGCACACACACACACACACACACACACACTTATGCAAGAACGGATACAAAACACACACAGTACAACATATACTAACCATCTAACATAGTCTAACCATCTAATGTAGACATCAACGGAGGAGGGGCTTAAAGTGCATACAGGAACAGAGGAGGGCTTTGCTCACTCCTACAATTTGAAACAACCTTTTAAATTATGAGTGACAGTAATCCTCCACCAAAGCAGTGATCTAAGTGCCACGCTGCATCTTTACAGAAAGCATATCCCCACCATATTTTAGCTCAAACGGCGCCTCGCTTCATGAAATAATGACACTGCATAGTTCACGGGGTTAGTCTTATATATTATTGCGGTACAATGTAGGTTCAAGTCCGGGGTCTAGGCATGAGCCATGGGCAGCAGGATGGCACAGAAAGCATGTAAAGTCCAGTGAGATTAGAGAAATAAATCCAGCATGAGAAAGCACCCGATGCTCTGAATGGAGGTTAATCCACATGAGGAGAGGTGAGAAACAGTACAGGTCCGATAATGACACGATGATGTTCAGTATTCTGGATGCATAGAAGGAGTACGTTTGCCGAAAGCACTCCTGGTCTGGTCTGGGTGACCCGTATGGTCAGTTCCTTGAGCAGAGGCAGAGTAGCTCCAGCTGGGTCGAACGGGTCAATAAGGGGCAAATAGGACTTGTGGATGGGAGGTCCTGACAGGCCCGGGGGCTGGGCGGAGCAGTGCAGCAGGCAGGGTTTGTGTCTGAAAGAGCGCAGGGGTCGGGGTGTGATTAGTGGCGCTGTTCGTGCGGTGCGTGAAAGAGTTGCTGATGGCTGCGGCAGCTGCTGCCACTGCCGCCAGGTGAGCAGGTATGATCTGTGTGGTCAGAGGGTGACACTGGCGCTCCTTCCCCAAAATCAATTTTATCTGGTGGAGACAGGGGAAAAGACAGTTAATACAGCCTTATATGTGCACAGGATAGAGAGAGCAAGGGAACGGTACAATCAAGACATCTCTGCAAAGCTGTCACACAAAGTAAACGTATACTCTAAACCAGGCAGGATACAATTCCTAGTATGTTACGTTTTCACAGCGATACAAGAATGTAATATTCTTTCATTTTAAAAAAACAAGATGGCTTTTGGTTATTGAACGTGATCTAAAGTTAGAGCAAATAGTTTCCAGGACAGGAGCGTAAATCTAAATTAAACTGCTAAAATCAAGACAAGTTTTGCTGTTTGTAAATTAGACAAACTACCAATCCTGCTCGATCTGCTTGGACCCACATTTTACAACGTTCAAACATTTTATTCAACTGCTGGATAATTAAAATAGGTCCTGCATACCACATCAGAAACTCTTTGTATTTGCTCACTGAACATATTAAATTTACTTTTTCCTGCTTAAGTTTCTGTTTTTGTTTACAGGTTGGTTGTGAGACCAGAGGCCTTTATTATGAAACAGGATTTTATCTTCTCCAGGTAACTTCAGGGTTAACGTGGGATTTCCTGTAATAGAAGGGGGTTCCAGCCCCAAGTCACATTCCAGATTAGTGATCAATAGATATGAAATCATGACCTATTGACTATCAGTTCTCCAGAAAATAGCATCAATTCTCAGAGCTCTGCATGGATAGTGGACGTTTTTTTTCCCAGATGAAAAAAAGTAAAAATTTATTCCTTGATATTTTTTCCTCTGTTGGCTGGGAACTATTTTTTGTTGGATAAGCATGAGCGTGATCCTAAAGCCGGACATCTATTTGCACCTCCTGAATTTGCACATTGACTAAAGTCTAATTATATAATGAAATATTCAATATTAATTCATCAGATTCTCCCAAAGTTTAATGATACAGTTGTGATATTGATAACTTCCACATTCTGCATTTATGCTGGATTTCTTTTGTGGCTTAGAATGGGGTAAATGTTATTAAGCTAATAGAGCTCTTCCAGTATCACTGACCAAACTGTTTAAAGGTCTCACACATTCATACAGCAATAGGCTAAATAAACTAAATGTGCAGTGCTTTTCCTCTCACACGCTCACACCGCTGTTCTCTCTACAGCCGCTGTGCTACTTCCAGTCTGTATCCTGTGTTTAAGCTCCTTATATTTTTCTAATATTCCAGTTTTATCTTCCTTTGTAAAATGCGCTGCTCTGCTGCCAGGAGGCAGAGCTGAAGTAGCTGGAGTTGAAGATGCTAAGATTCTAGTTTGAACGACAAGGAGAGACAGGATTTTCAGAAATGAGAGTATCAGAGGGGCAGCTCAGGTCGAGCGGTTTGGATTTAAAGTTAGAGAGGCAAAGCTGAGATGGTCTGAGCAGATACTGAGCAGGGAGAGCAAGTATGTTGGGCAAAGGACATTAATTATGGAGCAAGGAAGGGTCATGGAGCTACAGCGATGGAGAACAAGCAGAGTGGGTGAGACAGAGGCAGATGATGTGCTGTGGTGTCTGCAACATACTCAAACTCTAAACTGGGATAAACTTAACTGTAGTAAATAAAATGCATATAAGCAGAAAACTGACAGCATTGCTAAGGCTGTGAGGCAAGAGACTTCAATGGGGCATCAAACAGGTGTCAGAAATCAGCTGCTAATTGAAACAGTTTTGGCATTTGCCACAGCTGAGATGAGAGTGTGTCCAATATTGTTGAGCCGTGTTATCATCAACTCAACCTATTCAACTTACTAACCAGTTCTGCAGACCTAATAATGAGAATAATTCAGTGGCAGTGTTTCGTATAGTCGAGATTATGTCCAAAAATGAGATAACTGCTTTAATAATATACTCTCACAGTTTTAACAGAGAAGGAAAATGACTAAAAAATGGAATTAAAGACAGAATATAAAACTCATGATGTGACAGGGACACAAACAGTGTCTGACCTCCAAGAAAAGTCTAAAAAAAGGGTTTAAAGGTCACCAAAGTTATCTGGCTTAATCTTCTGTATCAGTATTCTCATGGCACCAGTATGGCAGCACTTGTCATGGATTATCAATCACTGATTCAGGCACCGAAGCCCTGTGGGATGCATTCTTTACTCTGTGCTCATCAGAGAAGCTCCTCTCCGTTAACTCAGTCAATGATGGGTTTCAGAAAAAGTCATTTCCCCCACACTGGTAACCCCCATGCTTCGTCTCAGCAAACAGTGGGTGTGATGAATGCGCTTTTCTGGTGCCTCTTTTGTAAGATGAAAAGTTCGGCTGTCCTTTATCTTCTCCACTTTGATTCCATAGGGCTCATTATTGCATGCTGCTAATCATGTGTCATATGACACTCAAAAATCCTTTAGCAGTTGTCTCAACTCGCTGGGAGTGCGAGAGAGATCGAGTTTTCTACAAAATGCCAGAAAGTTAAACAATGATCTCAAGAAAGTATTTGAAAGTTTTCTTTTCAGTGCATTTCTCTTACTCTGCGGTTTGTCAGCTTGCCTGACTCTAATATGAACTGCTGTGATGCTGAAGACCACAGTCTGGGGCACTCGAAATAAGTTAAAACTGACATTTACAATCAAGTCTAAACAGCGTTCAACGTGAGCCTGCCTTCCACCTCCAGCACGCTGGCTCAGAAAAGCCTTCAGCCGTGCCATTTTTGTCAATAAAATATCAAGTTTTCAAATTAAATGGCATCGCACACTGTCACAGGTTTTTAATAAAAGCTGGATAAGGGGTGATCCTGTTATGAGAGCTGACATTTTACTGAAACAGGAACCGTCGAGTGGACTGAGCATGCTTAATCAAAAAACACTTTAGTAGAGATGCGCAGGATTTTGTGCTGACAAACAAAGAAATTCTGAGTGTTGGTTTGTTTTCTGTTCTTTCCCACAAAAACAAAGTACGACAACAAGAAGCTGCAGCACCTGGAAGAGGTTAGAAAAGGAGAGAAAGACAAAGGATCTACAAAGTGCTGCTCGTGGGTTGATGAGTCGGTCTTCCAGGAGCCCATTAGCTGGGAGTCACTTTGCCTGTTGTGTTGATACCGATGGCCTTTCTAACAAAGCAGGATCAACATACCCCGAGGGGTTAGTTGGAGATTAATGGGGTAGTAAGGTGTGCTGAGCCCAAAGCCAGAGATTTCACGATAACAGCTTTATTTATTTGCCTGGCTAGGTCGCCATGGTGACCTATGTTAAGCATGTGACATGGTCAAGAGCGGGTTCTGCTCATAGTTTTGTGCGATATGTTTTTATTTTATTTTACAGGGAGCTTGATGGGCTGCCGTTAGTAACACTGCTAAATAAAGCCATGCAGTAAAATCTGAGCAGCACAAACTGTCGGGAATTTGCATGCATTCGGTTGGTGATGCAGAAAATTCCCAATCTGCTGCCACGTCTGTTCTATGCTGCTGAAGTCGCAGCCACAAGAGCACAGATTAGAAAAATCAATTAGTCTATTATTTGTTGCAGAGAACATTCAGTCAATAACATTTATTTCACTTTAATCTTGTGAAAAACTAGATGAAGTGTTTTGACACCTTTGTCATTGGGCTAAAGGAGTGCGTCAGACCTGAACG